>NC_063448.1:54882329-55031971 GCF_020379485.1 Brassica napus | reverse complement strand
TAAACTCTTTTTTCATGGTACGTGGGCACTTTTTTATTTTTTGTGTCCATTATTTAGTATAACTTCGTATAATACTCCCTAAATTGGTGGACTAACCACTATAAAATCGCTATTTTCTAGAGAAACGGAGACACAAAAGTTCAAACCTCTTTGACCTTCATCAATGTTATGAAAGATGCAACTATGCATTAAAACAGTATTTTCATATTTTTTAAAATTTTTTCTTAAAATCTGAGTTTCCCCCTACGAAATATTGAATTTTTTTCGTAAATGCTCTATATACTGAAGACTATGATCTTTAGTGTTGTTTAAAATTTCTAAACACATTCTACACATTTGTATTAATGTATATAACTCTCTTTCATGGTACGTGGGCATCGTTTTAATTTTTTGTCAATTAATTTAGTAAAACTTCATAATACTCACTTAATTGGTGGACTAACAACTGTAAAATCGCTATTTTCTAGAGAAACGGAGACAACAAAAGTTCCAAACCTCTTTGACCTTCATATGTTAGTGAAAGATGCAACTATGCATTAAAACAGTATTTTTATATTTTGAATTTTCTCAAAATCTATGGGTTAACCCCCACGAAAATATTGATTTTTCAGTAAATGCTCTATATACTGAAGCCTATGATCTTTAGTGTTGTTTTAAAATTTCTAAACACATTCTACATTTGTATTAATGTATATTAAACTCTTTTTCATGGTACGTGGGCATCTTTTTAATTTTTTGTCAATTAATTTAGTAGAACTTCGTAATACTCCCTAAATTGGTGGACTAACCACTATAAAATCGCTATTTTCTAGAGAAACGGAGACAACAAAAGTTTCAAACCTCTTTGACCTTCATCATATGTTAGTGAAAGATGCAAATATGCATTAAAACAGTATTTTCATATTTTGAATTTTTCTCAAAATCTATGAGTTAACCCCTACGAAAATATTGATTTTTCAGTAAATGCTCTATATACTGAGACTATGATCTTTAGTGTTGTTTTAAATTTCTAAACACATTCTACATTTGTATTAATGTATATTAAACTCTTTTTCATGGTACGTGGGCATCTTTTTAATTTTTTTGTCAATTAATTTAGTAAAACTTCATAATACTCTTAAATTGGTGGACTAACCACTATAAAATCGCATTTTCTAGAGAAACGGAGACAACAAAAGTTTCAAACCTCTTTGACCTTCATCATATGTTAGTGAAGGATGCAACTATGAATTAAAACAGTATTTTTTATATTTTTGAATTTTCTCAAAATCTATGAGTTTAACCCCTACGAAAATATTGAATTTTTCAGTAAATGCTCTATATACTGAAGACTATGATCTTTAGTGTTGTTTTAAAATTTCTAAACACATTCTACATTTGTATTAATGTATATTAAACTCTTTTCATGGTACGTGGGCATCTTTTAAATTTTTTCAATTAATTTAGTAAAACTTCATAATACTCCCTAAATTGGTGGACTAACCACTATAAAATCGTTATTTTAGAGAAACGGAGACAACAAAGTTCCAAACCTCTATGACCTTCATCATATGTTAGTGAAAGATGCAACTATGCATTAAAACAGTATTTTTATATTTTTGAATTTTTCTCAAAATCTATGAGTTAACCCCCACGAAAATATTGCATTTTCGGTAAATGCTCTATATACTGAAGCCTATGATCTTTAGTGTTGTTTTAAATTTTCTAAACACATTCTACATTTGTATTAATGTATATTAAACTCTTTTTCATGGTACGTGGGCATCTTTTTAATTTTTTGTCCATTAATTTAGTAGAACTTCGTAATACTCCTAATACTTAAATGTGGACTAACCACTATAAATCGCTATTTTCTAGAGAAACGGAGACAACAAAGTTTCAAACCTCTTGACCTTCATCATATGTTAGTGAAGATGCAATATGCATTAAAACAGTATTTTTATATTTTTGAATTTTTCTCAAAATCTATGGTTAACCCCTACGAAAATATTGAATTTTTCAGTAAATGCTCTATATACTGAAGCTATGATCTTTAGTGTTGTTTTAAAATTTCTAAACACATTCTACATTTGTATTAATGTATATTAAATCTCTTTTCATGGTACGTGGGCATCTTTTAATTTTTTTTCCAATTAATTTAGTAAAACTTCATAATACTCCTTAATTGGTGGACTAACCACTATAAAATCGCTATTTTCTAGAGAAACGGAGACAACAAAGTTCCAACCTCTTGACCTTCATCATATGTTAGTGAAAGAGATGCAACTATGCATTAAACAGTATTTTTAAATTTTTTCTCAAAATCTATGGTTAAACCCCTACGAAATATTGAATTTTTCAGTAAATGCTCTATATACTGAAGACTATGATCTTTAGTGTTTGTTTTAAAATTTCTAAACACATTCTACATTTGTATTAATGTATATTAAACTCTTTTTCATGGTACGTGGGCATCATTTTAATTTTTGTCAATTAATTTAGTAAGACTTCATAATACTCCCTAAATTGGTGGACTAACCATTATAAAATCGCAATTTTCTGGAGAAACGGAGACAACAAAAGTTCCAAACCTCTATGACATTCATCATATGTTAGTGAAGGATGCAACTATGCATTAAAACAGTATTTTTATATTTTTGAATTTTTCTCAAAATCTATGGGTTAACCCCTACGAAAATATTGATTTTTTCAGTAAATGCTCTATATACTGAAGACTATGATCTTTAGTGTTGTTTTAAAATTTCTAAACACATTCTACATTTGTATTAATGTATATTAATCACTTTTTCATGGTACGTGGGCATCTTTTAAATTTTTTTTCAATTAATTTAGTAAAACTTCATAATACTCCCTAAATTGGTGGACTAACCACTGTAAAATCGCTATTTTCTAGAGAAACGGAGACACAAATTCCAAACCTCTTTGACCTTCATCATATGTTAGTGAAAGATGCAACTATGCATTAAAACAGTATTTTCATATTTTTGAATTTTTCTCAAAATCTATGAGTTAACCCCTACGAAAATATTGAATTTTTCAGTAAATGCTCTATATACTGAAGACTATGATCTTTAGTGTTGTTTTAAAATTTCTAAACACATTCTACATTTGTATTAATGTATATTAAACTCTTTTCATGGTACGTGGGCATCTTTTAATTTTTGTCAATTAATTTAGTAAAACTTCATAATACTCCCTAATTGGTGGACTAACCACTATAAAATCGCTATTTTCTAGAGAAACGGAGACAACAAAAGTTTCAAACCTCTTTGACCTCATCATATGTTAGTGAAAGATGCAACTATGCATTAAAACAGTGTTTTCATATTTTTAAATCTATGTGTTAACCCCTACGAAAATATAGATTTTTTCAGTAAATGCTCTATATACTGAAGACTATGATCTTTAGTGTTGTTTTAAAATTTCTAAACACATTCTACATTTGTATTAATGTATATTAATCACTTTTCATGGTACGTGGGCATCTTTTAAATTTTTTCCAATTAATTTAGTAAAACTTCATAATACTCTCCTAAATTGGTGGACTAACCACTAAAATCGTTATTTTCTAGAGAAACGGAGACACAACAAAAGTTCCAACCTCTTTGACCTTCATCATATGTTAGTGAAGATGCAACTATGCATTAAAACAGTATTTTTATATTTTTGAATTTTTCTCAAAATCTATGAGTTAACCCCCACGAAATATTGAATTTTTCAGTAAATGCTCTATATACTGAAGCCTATGATCTTTAGTGTTGTTTTAAAATTTCTAACACATTCTACATTTGTATTAATGTATATTAAACTCTTTTTCATGGTACGTGGGCATCTTTTTAATTTTTTGTCCATTAATTTAGTAGAACTTCGTAATACTCCCTTAATTGGTGGACTAACCACTGTAAAATCGCTATTTTCTAGAGAAACGGAGACAACAAAAGTTCCAAACCTCTTTGACCTTCATCATATGTTAGTGAAGATGCAAATATGCATTAAAACAGTATTTTCATATTTTTGATTTTTTCTCAAAATCTATGAGTTAACCCCCTACGAAAATATTGAATTTTTCAGTAAATGCTCTATATACTGAAGACTATGATCTTTAGTGTTGTTTTAAAATTTCTAAACACATTCTACATTTGTATTAATGTATATTAAACTGTTTTCATGATACGTGGGCATCATTTTAATTTTTTGTCAATTAATTTAGTAAGACTTCATAATACTCCCTAAATTGGTGGACTAACCATTATAAAATCGCAATTTTCTGGAGAAACGGAGACAACAAAGTTCCAAACCTCTTGACCTTCATCATATGTTAGTGAAGGATGCAACTATGCATTAAAACAGTATTTTTATATTTTTGAATTTTTCTCAAAATCTATGGTTAACCCCTACGAAAATATTGATTTTTTCAGTAAATGCTCTATATACTGAAGACTATGATCTTTAGTGTTGTTTTAAAATTTCTAAACACATTCTACATTTGTATTAATGTATATTAATCACTTTTTCATGGTACGTGGGCATCTTTAATTTTTTTCCATTAATTTAGTAAAACTTCATAATACTCCCTAAATTGGTGGACTAACCACTATAAAATCGTTATTCTAGAGAAACGGAGACAACAAAGTTCCAAACCTCTATGACCTTCATCATATGTTAGTGAAGGATGCAACTATGCATTAAAACAGTATTTTTATATTTTTGAATTTTTCTCAAAATCTATGAGTTAACCCCTACGAAAATATTGAATTTATCAGTAAATGCTCTATATACTGAAGACTATGACCTTTAGTGTTGTTTTAAAATTTCTAAACACATTCTAAATTTGTATTAATGTATATTAATCATTTTTTTCATGGTACGTGGGCATCTTTTAAATTTTTTTCCAATTAATTTAGTAAAACTTCATAATACTCCTTAAATTGGTGGACTAACCACTGTAAAATCGTTATTTTCTAGAGAAACGGAGACAACAAAAGTTCCAAACCTCTATGACCTTCATCATATGTTAGTGAAAGATGCAACTATGCATTAAAACAGTATTTTTATATTTTTGAATTTTTCTCAAAATCTATGAGTTCCCCACGAAAATATTGCATTTTCGGTAAATGCTCTATATACTAAAGCCTATGATCTTTAGTGTTGTTTTAAAATTTCTAAACACATTCTACATTTGTATTAATGTATATTAAACTCTTTTTCATGGTACGTGGGCATCTTTTAAATTTTTTGTCCATTAATTTAGTAGAACTTCGTAATACTCCCTAAATTGGTGGACTAACCACTATAAAATCGCAATTTTCTAGACAAACGAAGACAACAAAAGTTTCAAACCTCTTTAACCTTCATCATATGTTAGTGAAAGATGCAAGTATGCATTAAAACAGTATTTTCATATTTTTTAATTTTTCTCAAAATCTATGAGTCCCTACGAAAATATTGAATTTTTCAGTAAATGCTCTATATACTGAAGCCTATGATCTTTAGTGTTGTTTTAAAATTTCTAAACACATTCTACATTTGTATTAATGTATATTAAACTCTTTTTCATGGTACGTGGGCATCTTTTTAATTTTTTTTCAATTAATTTAGTAAAACTTCATAATACTCCCTAAATTGGTGGACTAACCACTATAAAATCGCTATTTTCTAGAGAAACGGAGACAACAAAAGTTTCAAACCTCTTTGACCTTCATCATATGTTAGTGAAAGATGCAAGTATGCATTAAAACAGTATTTTCAAATTTTTCTCAAAATCTATGAGTTAACCCCTACGAAAATATTGAATTTTTCAGTAAATGCTCTATATACTGAAGACTATGATCTTTAGTGTTGTTTTAAATTTCTAAACACATTCTACATTTGTATTAATGTATATTAAACTGTTTTTCATGGTACGTGGGCATCATTTTAATTTTTTGTCAATTAATTTAGTAAGACTTCATAATACTCCCTAAATTGGTGGACTAACCACTATAATCGCTATTTCTAGAGAAACGGAGACAACAAAAGTTCCAAACCTCTTTGACCTTCATCATATGTTAGTGAAAGATGCAACTATGCATTAAAACAGTATTTTATATTTTTGAATTTTTCTCAAAATCTATGGGTTAACCCCTACGAAAATATTGATTTTTTCAGTAAATGCTCTATATACTGAAGACTATGATCTTTAGTGTTGTTTTAAAATTTCTAAACACATTCTACATTTGTATTAATGTATATTAATCACTTTTTCATGGTACGTGGGCATCTTTTAAATTTTTTCCAATTAATTTAGTAAAACTTCATAATACTCCCTAAATTGGTGGACTAACCACTGTAAAATCGTTATTTTCTAGAGAAACGGAGACAACCAAAGTTCCAAACCTCTTTGACCTTCATCATATGTTAGTGAAAGATGCAACTATGCATTAAAACAGTATTTTCATATTTTTGAATTTTTCTCAAAATCTATGTGTTAACCCCCTACGAAAATATTGAATTTTTTAGTAAATGCTCTATATACTGAAGCTATGATCTTTAGTGTTGTTTTAAAATTTCTAAACACATTCTACATTTGTATTAATGTATATTAAACTGTTTTTCATGATACGTGGGCATCAGTTTAATTTTTTGTCAATTAATTTAGTAAAACTTCATAATACTCCCTAAATTGGTGGACTAACCACTATAAAATCGCAATTTTCTGGAGAAACGGAGACAACAAAAGTTTCAAACCTCTTTAACCTTCATCATATGTTAGTGAAAGATGCAAGAATGCATTAAAAAAGTATTTCATATTTTTTAATTTTTCTCAAAATCTATGAGTTAACCCCTACGAAAATATAGATTTTTTCAGTAAATGCTCTATATACTGAAGACTATGATCTTTAGTGTTGTTTTAAAATTTCTAAACACATTCTACATTTGTATTAATGTATATTAATCACTTTTTCATGGTACGTGGGCATCTTTTAATTTTTTTCCAATTAATTTAGTAAAACTTCATAATACTCCCTAAATTGGTGGACTAACCACTGTAAAATCGTTATTTTCTAGAGAAACGGAGACAACAAAAGTTCCAAACCTCTATGACCTTCATCATATGTTAGTGAAAGATGCAACTATGCATTAAAACAGTATTTTTATATTTTTGAATTTTTCTCAAAATCTATGAGTTAACCCCCACGAAAATATTGCATTTTCGGTAAATGCTCTATATACTAAAGCCTATGATCTTTAGTGTTGTTTTAAAATTTCTAAACACATTCTACATTTGTATTAATGTATATTAAACTCTTTTTCATGGTACGTGGGCATCTTTTAATTTTTTGTCATTAATTTAGTAAAACTTCATAATACTCCCTAATTGGTGGACTAACCACTATAAAATCGCTATTTTCTAGAGAAACGGAGACAACAAAAGTTTCAAACCTCTTTGACCTTCATCATATGTTAGTGAAGGATGCAAGTATGCATTAAAACAGTATTTTCATATTTTTGAATTTTTCTCAAAATCTATGAGTTAACCCCTACGAAAATATTGAATTTTTCAGTAAATGCTCTATATACTGATGCCTATGATCTTTAGTGTTGTTTTAAAATTTCTAAACACATTCTACATTTGTATTAATGTATATTAAACTCTTTTTCATGGTACGTGGGCATCATTTAATTTTTTGTCAATTAATTTAGTAAGACTTCATAATACTCCCTAAATTGGTGGACTAACCATTATAAAATCGCTATTTTCTAGAGAAACGGAGACAACAAAAGTTCCAAACCTCTATGACATTCATCATATGTTAGTGAAGGATGCAACTATGCATTAAAACAGTATTTTATATTTTTGAATTTTTCTCAAAATCTATGGGTTAACCCCTACGAAAATATTGATTTTTCAGTAAATGCTCTATATACTGAAGACTATGATCTTTAGTGTTGTTTTAAAATTTCTAAACACATTCTACATTTGTATTAATGTATATTAATCACTTTTTCATGGTACGTGGGCATCTTTTAAATTTTTTTCAATTAATTTAGTAAAACTTCATAATACTCCCTAAATTGGTGGACTAACCACTGTAAAATCGTTATTTTCTAGAGAAACGGAGACAACAAAAGTTCCAAACCTCTATGACCTTCATCATATGTTAGTGAAAGATGCAACTATGCATTAAAACAGTATTTTTATATTTTTGAATTTTTCTCAAAATCTATGAGTTAACCCCACGAAAATATTGAATTTTTCAGTAAATGCTCTATATACTGAAGCCTATGATCTTTAGTGTTGTTTTAAAATTTCTAAACACATTCTACATTTGTATTAATGTATATTAAACTCTTTTTCATGGTACGTGGGCATCTTTTTAATTTTTTGTCCATTAATTTAGTAGAACTTCGTAATACTCCCTAAATTGGTGGACTAACCACTATAAAATCGCTATTTTCTAGAGAAACGGAGACAACAAAAGTTTCAAACCTCTTTGACCTTCATCATATGTTAGTGAAAGATGCAAATATGCATTAAAACAGTATTTTCATATTTTTGATTTTTTCTCAAAATCTATGAGTTAACCCCTACGAAAATATTGAATTTTTCAGTAAATGCTCTATATACTGAAGACTATGATCTTTAGTGTTGTTTTAAAATTTCTAAACACATTCTACATTTGTATTAATGTATATTAAACTCTTTTCATGGTACGTGGGCATCGTTTTAATTTTTTGTCAATTAATTTAGTAAAACTTCATAATACTCCCTAAATTGGTGGACTAACCATTATAAAATCGCTATTTTCTAGAGAAACGGAGACAACAAAAGTTCCAAACCTCTATGACATTCATCATATGTTAGTGAAGGATGCAACTATGCATTAAAACAGTATTTTTATTTTTGAATTTTTCTCAAAATCTATGGGTTAACCCCTACGAAAATATTGATTTTTTCAGTAAATGCTCTATATACTGAAGACTATGATCTTTAGTGTTGTTTTAAAATTTCTAAACACATTCTACATTTGTATTAATGTATATTAAACACTTTTCATGGTACGTGGGCATCTTTTAAATTTTTTTTCAATTAATTTAGTAAAACTTCATAATACTCCCTAAATTGGTGGACTAACCACTATAAAATCGTTATTTTCTAGAGAAACGGAGACAACAAAAGTTCCAAACCTCTATGACCTTCATCATATGTTAGTGAAGGATGCAACTATGCATTAAAACAATATTTTTATATTTTTGAATTTTTCTCAAAATCTATGAGTTAACCCCTACGAAAATATTGAATTTTTCAGTAAATGCTCTATATACTGAAGACTATGATCTTTAGTGTTGTTTTAAAATTTCTAAACACATTCTACATTTGTATTAATGTATATTAAACTCTTTTTCATGGTACGTGGGCATCTTTTAATTTTTTTCAATTAATTTAGTAAAACTTCATAATACTCCTTAAATTGGTGGACTAACCACTGTAAAATCGTTATTTTCTAGAGAAACGGAGACAACAAAAGTTCCAAACCTCTATGACCTTCATCATATGTTAGTGAAAGATGCAACTATGCATTAAAACAGTATTTTTATATTTTTGAATTTTTCTCAAAATCTATGAGTTAACCCCTACGAAAATATTGAATTTTCGGTAAATGCTCTATATACTGAAGCCTATGATCTTTAGTGTTGTTTTAAAATTTCTAAACACATTCTACATTTGTATTAATGTATATTAAACTCTTTTTCATGGTACGTGGGCATCTTTTAATTTTTTGTCAATTAATTTAGTAAAACTTCATAATACTCCCTAAATTGGTGGACTAACCACTATAAAATCGCAATTTTCTAGAGAAACGGAGACAACAAAAGTTTCAAACCTCTTTGACCTTCATCATATGTTAGTGAAAGATGCAAGTATGCATTAAAACAGTATTTTCATATTTTTTAATTTTTCTCAAAATCTATGAGTCCCTACGAAAATATTGAATTTTTCAGTAAATGCTCTATATACTGAAGCCTATGATCTTTAGTGTTGTTTTAAAATTTCTAAACACATTCTACATTTGTATTAATGTATATTAAACTCTTTTTCATGGTACGTGGGCATCTTTTTAATTTTTTTCAATTAATTTAGTAAAACTTCATAATACTCCCTTAATTGGTGGACTAACCACTGTAAAATCGCTATTTTCTAGAGAAACGGAGACAACAAAAGTTTCAAACCTCTTTGACCTTCATCATATGTTAGTGAAAGATGCAAATATGCATTAAAACAGTATTTTCAAATTTTTCTCAAAATCTATGAGTTAACCCCTACGAAAATATTGAATTTTTCAGTAAATGCTCTATATACTGAGGACTATGATCTTTAGTGTTGTTTTAAAATTTCTAAACACATTCTACATTTGTATTAATGTATATTAAACTGTTTTTCATGATACGTGGGCATCATTTTAATTTTTTGTCAATTAATTTAGTAAGACTTCATAATACTCCCTAAATTGGTGGACTAACCATTATAAAATCGCAATTTTCTAGAGAAACGGAGACAACAAAAGTTCCAAACCTCTATGACATTCATCATATGTTAGTGAAGGATGCAACTATGCATTAAAACAGTATTTTTATATTTTTGAATTTTTCTCAAAATCTATGGGTTAACCCCTACGAAAATATTGATTTTTTCAGTAAATGCTCTATATACTGAAGACTATGATCTTTAGTGTTGTTTTAAAATTTCTAAACACATTCTACATTTGTATTAATGTATATTAATCACTTTTTCATGGTACGTGGGCATCTTTTAAATTTTTTTCCAATTAATTTAGTAAAACTTCATAATACTCCCTAAATTGGTGGACTAACCACTGTAAAATCGCTATTTTCTAGAGAAACGGAGACAACAAAAGTTCCAAACCTCTTTGACCTTCATCATATGTTAGTGAAAGATGCAACTATGCATTAAAACAGTATTTTCATATTTTTGAATTTTTCTCAAAATCTATGTGTTAACCCCTACGAAAATATTGAATTTTTCAGTAAATGCTCTATATACTGAAGACTATGATCTTTAGTGTTGTTTTAAAATTTCTAAACACATTCTACATTTGTATTAATGTATATTAAACTCTTTTTCATGGTACGTGGGCATCGTTTTAATTTTTTGTCAATTAATTTAGTAAAACTTCATAATACTCCCTAAATTGGTGGACTAACCACTATAAAATCGCTATTTTCTAGAGAAACGGAGACAACAAAAGTTTCAAACCTCTTTGACCTTCATCATATGTTAGTGAAAGATGCAAGTATGCATTAAAAAAGTATTTCATATTTTTTAATTTTTCTCAAAATCTATGAGTTAACCCCTACGAAAATATTGATTTTTTCAGTAAATGCTCTATATACTGAAGCCTATGATCTTTAGTGTTGTTTTAAAATTTCTAAACACATTCTACATTTGTATTAATGTATATTAATCACTTTTTCATGGTACGTGGGCATCTTTTAATTTTTTCCAATTAATTTAGTAAAACTTCATAATACTCCCTAAATTGGTGGACTAACCACTGTAAAATCGTTATTTTCTAGAGAAACGGAGACAACAAAAGTTCCAAACCTCTATGACCTTCATCATATGTTAGTGAAAGATGCAACTATGCATTAAAACAGTATTTTTATATTTTTGAATTTTTCTCAAAATCTATGAGTTAACCCCACGAAAATATTGAATTTTTCAGTAAATGCTCTATATACTGAAGCCTATGATCTTTAGTGTTGTTTTAAAATTTCTAAACACATTCTACATTTGTATTAATGTATATTAAACTCTTTTTCATGGTACGTGGGCATCTTTTTAATTTTTTGTCAATTAATTTAGTAAAACTTCGTAATACTCCCTTAATTGGTGGACTAACCACTGTAAAATCGCTATTTTCTAGAGAAACGGAGACAACAAAAGTTTCAAACCTCTTTGACCTTCATCATATGTTAGTGAAGGATGCAAATATGCATTAAAACAGTATTTTCATATTTTTGAATTTTTCTCAAAATCTATGAGTTAACCCCTACAAAAATATTGAATTTTTCAGTAAATGCTCTATATACTGAGGACTATGATCTTTAGTGTTGTTTTAAAATTTCTAAACACATTCTACATTTGTATTAATGTATATTAAACTGTTTTTCATGATACGTGGGCATCATTTAATTTTTTGTCAATTAATTTAGTAAGACTTCATAATACTCCCTAAATTGGTGGACTAACCATTATAAAATCGCAATTTTCTAGAGAAACGGAGACAACAAAAGTTCCAAACCTCTATGACATTCATCATATGTTAGTGAAGGATGCAACTATGCATTAAAACAGTATTTTTATATTTTTGAATTTTTCTCAAAATCTATGGGTTAACCCCTACGAAAATATTGATTTTTCAGTAAATGCTCTATATACTGAAGACTATGATCTTTAGTGTTGTTTTAAAATTTCTAAACACATTCTACATTTGTATTAATGTATATTAATCACTTTTTCATGGTACGTGGGCATCTTTTAATTTTTTCCAATTAATTTAGTAAAACTTCATAATACTCCCTAAATTGGTGGACTAACCACTGTAAAATCGTTATTTTCTAGAGAAACGGAGACAACAAAAGTTTCAAACCTCTTTGACCTTCATCATATGTTAGTGAAAGATGCAACTATGCATTAAAACAGTATTTTTATATTTTTGAATTTTTCTCAAAATCTATGAGTTAACCCCCACGAAAATATTGAATTTTTCAGTAAATGCTCTATATACTGAAGCCTATGATCTTTAGTGTTGTTTTAAAATTTCTAAACACATTCTACATTTGTATTAATGTATATTAAACTCTTTTTCATGGTACGTGGGCATCTTTTTAATTTTTTGTCCATTAATTTAGTAGAACTTCGTAATACTCCCTAAATTGGTGGACTAACCACTATAAAATCGCTATTTTCTAGAGAAAAGGAGACAACAAAAGTTTCAAACCTCTTTGACCTTCATCATATGTTAGTGAAAGATGCAAATATGCATTAAAACAGTATTTTCATATTTTTGAATTTTTCTCAAAATCTATGAGTTAACCCCCTACGAAAATATTGAATTTTTCAGTAAATGCTCTATATACTGAAGACTATGATCTTTAGTGTTGTTTTAAAATTTCTAAACACATTCTACATTTGTATTAATGTATATTAAACTCTTTTTCATGGTACATGGGCATCATTTTAATTTTTTGTCAATTAATTTAGTAAAACTTCATAATACTCCCTAAATTGGTGGACTAACCACTATAAAATCGCTATTTTCTAGAGAAACGGAGACAACAAAAGTTTCAAACCTCTTTGACCTTCATCATATGTTAGTGAAAGATGCAACTATGCATTAAAACAGTATTTTCATATTTTTGAATTTTTCTCAAAATCTATGGGTTAACCCCTACGAAAATATTGAATTTTTCGGTAAATGCTCTATATACTGAAGCCTATGATCTTTAGTGTTGTTTTAAAATTTCTAAACACATTCTACATTTGTATTAATGTATATTAAACTCTCTTTCATGGTACGTGGGCATCTTTTAATTTTTTTCAATTAATTTAGTAAAACTTCATAATACTCCCTAAATTGGTGGACTAACCACTATAAAATCGCTATTTTCTAGAGAAACGGAGACAACAAAAGTTTCAAACCTCTTTGACCTTCATCATATGTTAGTGAAAGATGCAAATATGCATTAAAACAGTATTTTCATATTTTTGAATTTTTCTCAAAATCTATGAGTTAACCCCCTACGAAAATATTGAATTTTTCAGTAAATGCTCTATATACTGAAGACTATGATCTTTAGTGTTGTTTTAAAATTTCTAAACACATTCTACATTTGTATTAATGTATATTAAACTCTTTTTCATGGTACGTGGGCATCGTTTTAATTTTTTGTCAATTAATTTAGTAAAACTTCATAATACTCCCTAAATTGGTGGACTAACCATTATAAAATCGCTATTTTCTAGAGAAACGGAGACAACAAAAGTTCCAAACCTCTATGACATTCATCATATGTTAGTGAAGGATGCAACTATGCATTAAAACAGTATTTTTATATTTTTGAATTTTTCTCAAAATCTATGGGTTAACCCCTACGAAAATATTGATTTTTTCAGTAAATGCTCTATATACTGAAGACTATGATCTTTAGTGTTGTTTTAAAATTTCTAAACACATTCTACATTTGTATTAATGTATATTAAACTTTTTTCATGGTACGTGGGCATCTTTTAAATTTTTTTCCAATTAATTTAGTAAAACTTCATAATACTCCCTAAATTGGTGGACTAACCACTGTAAAATCGTTATTTTCTAGAGAACGGAGACAACAAAAGTTCCAAACCTCTATGACCTTCATCATATGTTAGTGAAGGATGCAACTATGAATTAAAACAGTATTTTTTATATTTTTGATTTTTTCTCAAAATCTATTAGTTAACCCCTACGAAAATATTGAATTTTCGGTAAATGCTCTATATACTGAAGCCTATGATCTTAGTGTTGTTTTAAAATTTATAAACACATTCTACCTTTGTATTAATGTATATTAAACTCTCTTTCATGGTACATGGACATCGTTTTAAATTTTTGTCAATTAATTTAGTAAGACTTCATAATACTCCCTAAATTGGTGGACTAACCATTATAAAATCGCTATTTTCTAGAGAAACGGAGACAACAAAAGTTCCAAACCTCTTTGACCTTCATCATATGTAAGTGAAGGATGCAACTATGCATTAAAACAGTATTTTTATATTTTTTTGAATTTTTCTCAAAATCTATGTGTTAACCCCTTACGAAAATATTGAATTTTTTTGTAAATGCTCTATATACTGAAGCCTATGATCTTAGTGTGGTTTTAAAATTTATAAACACATTCTACCTTTGTATTAATGTATATTAAACTCTCTTTCATGGTACATGGACATCGTTTTAATTTTTTTCAGTTAATTTAGTAAGACTTCATAATACTCCCTAAATTGGTGGACTAACCATTATAAAATCGCTATTTTCTAGAGAAACGGAGACAACAAAAGTTCCAAACCTCTTTGACCTTCATCATATGTAAGTGAAGGATGCAACTATGCATTAAAACAGTATTTTTATATTTTTTTGAATTTTTCTCAAAATCTATGTGTTAACCCCTTACGAAAATATTGAATTTTTTTGTAAATGCTCTATATACCGAAGCCTATGATCTTTAGTGTTGTTTTAAAATTTCTAAAAACATTCTACTTTTGTATTAATGTATATTAAACTTTCTTTCATGTTACATGAGCATCGTTTTAATCTTTTGTCAATTATTAGTAAAACTTCATAATACTCCCTAAATTGGTGGAATAACCACTATAAAATCGCTATTTTCTAGAGAAACGGAGACTACAAAAGTTCCAAACCTCTTTAACCTTCATCATATGTTAGTGAAGGATGCAAGTTTGCATTAAAACAGTATTTTCATATTTTTGAATTTTTCTCAAAATCTATGAGTTAACCCTTACGAAAATATTAGAAAAAATCTGTAAATGCTCTATATACTGAAGCCTACGACATTTAGTGTTGTTTTAAAATTTATAAACACATGCTACGTTTGTATTAAAGTATATTAAACTCTCTTTTATGGTACGTGGACATCTTTTTAATTTTTTGTCACTTAATTTAGTAAAACTTCATAATACTCCCTAAATTGGTGGACTAACCACTATAAAATCGGTATTTTCTAGAGAAACGGAGACAACAAAAGTTCCAAACCTCGTTGATCTTCATAATATGTTAGTGAAGGATGCAACTATGCGTTTAAGCAATATTTTTATATTTTTGAATTTTTCTCAAAATCTATGAGTAACCCTACGAAAATATTGATTTTTCGGTAAAAGCTCTATATAATGAAGCGTATGATCTTTAGTGTTGTTTTAAATTTTCTAAACACATTCTACATTTTTATTGATGTATATTAAACTCTCTTTCATGGAACATGAGCATCGTTTTAATTTTTAGTCAATTAATTTTGTAAAACTTCATAATATTCCATAAATTGGTGGACTAACCACTATATAATCGCTATTTTCTAGAGAAATAAAGACAACAAAGGTTTCAAACCTCTTTGACATTCATCATATGTTAGTGAATGATGCAACTATGCATTAAAACAGTATTTTCATATTTTTTGAATTTTTCTCAAAATCTATGAGTTAACGCCTACGAAAATATTGAATTTTTCGGTAAATGCTCTATATACTCAAGCCTATGATCTTTAGTGCTGTTTTAAAATTTATAAACACATTCTACATTTGTATTAATGTATATTAAACTCTCTTTCATGGTACGTGGGCATCTTTTTAATTTTTTGTCAGTTAATTTAGTAAAACTTCATAATACTCCCTAAATTGGTGGATTAACCACCGTAAAATCGCTATTATCTAGAGAAACGGAAACAACAAAAGTTCCAAACCTCTTTGACCTTCATCATATGTTAGTGAATGATGCAACTATGCATTAAAACAATATTTTTATATTTTTGAATTTTTCTCAAAATCTATGAGTTAACCCCTATGAAAATATTGTATTTTTCGGTAAATACTCAATATACTGAAGCCTATGATCTTTAGTGTTGTTTTAAAATTTCTAAACACATTCTGCATTTTTATTAATGTATATTAAACTCTATTTCATGGTACGTGGGCATCGTTTTAATTTTTTGTCAATTAATTTTGTAAAATTTGATAATACTCCCTAAATTGGTGGACTAACCACTATATAATCGCTATTTTCTAGAGAAACGGAGACAACAGAAGTTCCAAACCTCTTTGACATTCATCATATGTTAGTGAAGGATGCAACTATGCATTAAAAAAGTATTTTTATATTTTTGAATTTTTCTCAAAATCTATGAGTTAACCCCTACGGAAATATTGAATTTTTCAATAAATGCTCTATATACTGAAGCTTATGATCTTTAGTGTTGTTTTAAAATTTCTAAACACATTCCACATTTGTATTAATGTATATTAAACTCTCTTTCAATGTACATGGGCATCATTTTAATATTTTGTCAATTAATTTAGTAAAACTTCATAGTACTCCCTAATTTGGTGGACTAACCACTATAAAATCGCAATTTTCTAGAGAAACGGAGACAACAAAAGTTCCAAACCTCTTTGACCTTCATCATATGTTAGTGAAAGATTCAAGTATGCATTAAAATAGTATTTTCATATTTTTAATTTTTCTCAAAATCTATGAGTTAACCCTACGAAAATATTGAATTTTTCAGTAAATGTTCTATATACTGAAGCCTATGATCTTTAGTACTGTTTTAAAATTTCCAAACACATTCTACATTTGTATTAATGTATATTAAACACTTTTTCATGGTACATGAGCATCTTTTTAATTTTTTGTCAATTAATTTAGTAAAACTTCATAATACTCCCTAAATTGGTGGACTAACCACTGTAAAATCGCTATTTTCTAGAAAAACGGAGACAACAGAAGTTCCAAACCTCTATGACCTTCATCATATGTTAGTGAAGGATGCAACTATGCATTAAAACAGTATTTTTATATTTTTGATTTTTTCTCAAAATCTATGGGTTAACCACCCCCTACGAAAATAATGAATTTTCGGTAAATGCTCTATATACTGAAGCTTATGATCTTTAGTGTTGTTTTAAAATTTCTGGACACATTTTACCTTTGTATTAATGTATATTAAACTATTTTTTATGGTACGTGGGCATCTTTTTAATTTTTTGTCAATTAATTTAGTAAAACTTCGTAATACTCCCTAAATTGGTGGATTAACCACTATAAAATCGCAATTTTCTAGAGAAACGGAGACGACAAAAGTTTCAAACCTCTTTGACCTTCATCATATGTTAGTGAAAGATGCAAGTATGCATTAAAACAGTATTTTCATATTTTTGAATTTTTCTCAAAATCTATGAGTTAACCCCTACGAAAATATTGAATTTTTCAGTAAATGCTCTATATACTGAAAGATGCAAGTATGCATTAAAACAGTATTTTCATATTTTTGAATTTTTCTCAAAATCTATGAGTTAACCCCTACGAAAATATTGAATTTTTCAGTAAATGCTCTATATACTGAAGCCTATGATCTTTAGAGTTGTTTTAAAATTTCTAAACACATTCTACATTTGTATTAATGTATATTAAACTCTCTTTCATGGCACGTGGGCATCGTTTTAATTTTTTGTCAATTAATTTATTAAAACTTCATAATACTCTCTAAATTAGTGGATTAACCACTATAAAATCGCAATTTTCTAGAGAAACGGAGACAACAAAAGTTCCAAACCTCTTTGACTTTCATCATATGTTAGTGAAAGATGCAAGTATGCATTAAAACAGTATTTTCATATTTTTGAATTTTTTTCAAAATCTATGTGTTAACCCCTACGAAAATATTGAATTTTTAGGTAAATACTCTATATACTGAAGCCTATGATCTTTAGTGTTGCTTTAAAATTTATAAACACATTCTAAATTTGTATTAATGTATATTAAACTCTCTTTCATGGTCCGTGGGCATCTTTTTAATTTTTATAATAAAATTATTTAAATAAATCATATATATAACACAAAATAGTTTAAATAAAATTGGAATATTAATAACTTTTATAACATTTTTTTTTAATACTTATAAAAATATGAGCACGGAAAAATCACATAGTAACCCGTAATAAAACTATTGTGCTGATGACTTGGAATAATTAATATGTGTCTATAACCTTCCTCGTATAGTTTTAAAATCCGAAAAATTACTTGACATTATTCCTCTTGATGGTTTTTAGAAGAGAAAAAAATTGTCATCTGAAAAAGAAGAGGGGAGATAGTTGGATTACTCCTTGATAATTTAGACTTTCTCTCATTTATAAACTTCCTCGTATAGTTTTAAAATCCGAAAAATTACTTGACATTATTCCTCTTGATTGGTTTTAGAAGGAAAAAAAATTGTCATCTGAAAAAGAAGATGGGAGATAGTTGGATTACTCCTTGATAATTTAGACTTTCTCCCATTTATAAAAAGAAGATGGGAGATATGTTTTAAATTTCTATTAGCTAATAAAAATTTAATAATTTATTATTCATTAAACGTATAACTCTAGTATTTAATGTGAGATCTCAAATGCAAAATATCATTTTGCAAAGAATAATGTATATGTGTTGGATATTTAGAAATTAAAAATTAATGTATGATATAGTAGTAACTTCTAAATCATTATTTTACTTTATCATTACACTCTTTAAAAATTTAGAAGGAGTTCTAACTTTTAAAATTTACATTTAAATGATTACCATTTTAATAAATACCTTAATTTTATTAATAAAAAAATTAACTATCATAAATTATTTATAAATGTTTAAAATTATTTATAAAAAAATTATAAACTCATCCTCATCCACTAATTACTAAATTCTAAACAGTAAAATTTAAAACTTAAATATTATAATTGGGATTTACTATTAAGAAGAAATAAATGAGAAAATATATCATTGGAATGTTTGGGAGAAAAATATATTCCTCAAACAAAGAATACTAGAGTAGTATTTTCCTAAACAAACTACTATCATATCTATTGAGTATTATGTTCGATATGTCACAAAAGAAACAAAAACAACAAAGCAAAGCAAAGCAAAACAAAAGCGAAAATTGATCTTTCATACGTGGTGTTTCTGAGCCAGCTCCGTCCTAGGCCTCTGTGGCTGCAGCTTCTTGTACTTCAACAGCAGCCTCCGTCTCTGCTTTAGCTACCTCCTCCGGCGTTTTGCCGTTGGTCACAGGTGGCACCAAAGAGTCAAACTTGTCTGATTTGCCCAACACAATCTCAATCTGCGCAACACACAACAACAAACCCCAAAAGAATGTAAAACAAGAAGTCAAAAGTTATTGAAGATGATGATGCTAAAGAAGAGACGTGCCTTTGCCTTCTGAACCATCCTTCCTTTAGTCTCGTCTTTCATTCCCACAGTCGATGTCAACACTTCTGTACAAAGATGAAAACAGAATCTTGAATTAGACGAAATCTTTTTTTTCCACAGAGGAGATGCTAAAGAGAGTTTCTACGTACTCTTCTCTGTAGCCAATCCATTATTCTTCAGGATCTCAGAGATGGTCACCACAGTTGTGATTGCTATGCACAAAGCAAACAGTTCAATACGCAAAGAGAAAGGTAAGTTTAAGAATTTGTAAAGAAAATAAAGTCATGGTTAAAATCAATACCCATTCCAAGCGCAGAGAGTTCGACCTCATTGTGTTGCTGCATGTACCTCTGCATCAGAGAACAAATGATCAAACGAATCAACTTCTCTCTTTAGAATCAAAAATCCATCAAAAGTTTCAAGATCAATCATGAATCATCACTTCAACTATTCAGTAAACGGTTTAGAAAACAAGATCTGGCAAGCAAACTCAAATTCCAGGCGAAGAATGATGTATACTAATCAGTGTTCAACTATCTACGATCAACAATCAAGCGGATCTCACGGTTCCCTAATCAAATCGTAGATCCGGTGAAGAAACTACCATACCTTGGCGAGATTAACGTAGAAGAACAAAGGTTTCTTCGTGTTGGAGACTTGGATCCTGTTCTTCTTGTGAGTCTCAACAGTCGCCGGCGCGAGGATGATGTTTCTCTCCGGTGCGGTGATCGGTGCCGGAGCCGGTGTCGCTACTTCCATCGCCATCACTATTTCTTCTTTCACTCTTATCTCTCGCTGGCGGGAAACGTTCTCTGTGATCGTTTCGGTTGGTTTACTCTGGAAAATTAGAAAACCGTTACGAGGCGTAACGGCATTTATATAGCACCTGACGCGCTCTTTGTGACCAACGAAAACGTGACACGTGTTCGTCTTCGATTGGTTTGTTGACCGAGTAAAGAGCGAAAGACGGATTGGTTCATCTCGCTTCGAATGCTTTGAAATTACGATATTGCCCCCGATTTTTGTGAGGTCTTTAGCGGTTGCGTATGGGCCTGATGTTATTTTATTACTGGATTATCGAGTGTGAATGAATGATTTGGTTACACACATTCATTCTTGTTTGACGATGGTCTACATATATTAGTGAATATGCATGGTGTCTTTGTTTATTATGGTCTCCAACATCACTCGTAACGAGGTGGTCCATATCCACAATGCACAGACCAATCTCGTTGGTGGTTAGCATTTTCGTAGGCAAAATCTTATTCGGGACCAATTTGTTGGACCAACTGACCGATTTGTCTTTTGTTTTATATTTTCCCAGTATGAATTTTGCCGCCAAAGGATAATCTGATTTTGAGTTGTGACATGGGTCCTACGTTCTTCCAATGCAACGTGGGTCCTACGTCATTCAAATGAATAATTAATATACCAACATAAAGTTTATCTAATGAAAAAATTCAAACAGGTGAAAATACACTCGTTTAGTTTATGTTTGTAAAAAATATTGTTATCATGAGCATTGAAATGATTAGATCATAAGAACATGTACTAAAAGTCTAAGAACAAATTGTATGGTCTACTAGGTACAATGGTAGACGCCATACTATATTCAACCTCAACACTTAAACAAAGCTGCAGAATTTAAACTAAGCAACGAGGGAAAGTATGGACTACTCTTGAAGTTTGAACTGCAGGACAGGAAACATTTTTTTTAAACGAGTAACATTGTCACATTGGTATTTATTCCTTCTTGTGGCTTCAAAGCCGTGATAGTTATTGTATGATTAGTTTGAATTTCCTTTTCATTGGGTTGTTAGAAGTTGCTTATAGTGGATCTGATTACAAAGAAGATTACACATCTGGATTCAAGCTAATACATCTAGATTAAGATAATTATTTAGATTTGGTAAATTTACTTCTAGACAATTAGTCATGAACTTTTATTATTGCCAAGTGATCACAGCTTTATTAGATATCCTTAAAAGAAAATTAAATTTAAGAAATTAAAGAAATAATATAGTAATGAAACTTTTATATCAAGATAAGTATTGACGGTAGAGAATGAGAATACTACTACTAACTATACATTTAAAGAAAAAACGAAACTAATCAACTAAGTAAGGATTTATTTATTTCAATAAACTAAGAGCTTTTCAATATTTAGGGTGAATATATTTCTTCAAATATTGGCATGAAAATGAATGAATCTTATAGAGTATATAGAAACTAATTATCAAAGTGATGTAAAGCGCCAAAATTCATTTTTTATAATAAAATAAATAAATTTTGAACCAATAAATAACCAAACAGCTTAACAAATCAAACACATCTCCAAAATAGTCACCGCCCAATAGAAATTCTTCTTTTTCTTGAGAGAGAAAGAGAGGGAGACAAGTTTGGTCTGGATAAAGACATTCATTTCAAATTTTGTCTGCAAAATTCTCACGGGCGTTCGGAGACAGAGGTGGTGCACAAGAATCTCTCCCCCGTCCCACACAAGACTCGTAAGAAAACAATCTCTTTTTTTTTTGTCACCCTGTTCTTCCTTGAAAGTCTGATTCTTTTCTATAAAATTGTTCACAAAACCTTAAGAATCTCCTCTATCGTTTCCCACCTGGATTTCAAATTTCACATTTAAAAAAAAAAATTTTGACTATTTCTCCATCTGGGTTTGTTAATGCGTGTTGGTTTCCACTTTTGAATTGTTCTTCTGCGACTCTCTCTTTATCTCTTTGAACCAATCCTTGTTCCTTAACCAATCTAACTTTTATAAAGCTGTAACCTTTATAAAGATTGAGATCTTACATAATTGAATTGGGTCTTCGGAAATCTGTGTAAAAAAAAGAGACTCTTTTGTTTTGTGTTCCGTTCCGTAGTGGAATGGGAAGAGAAGTTGTTGAGGTGCTTATGGACCGAAACGCCGGCGTTTCAAGCGGTAGGGTTCACGTTGCTCCTAAGATAGCTGCAGCTGCGGAATCTGAGACTGAGGAAGAGATTGAAGTCAAGGAATGCACCGAGGAGGATTCTCGTTCTGAGAATAAACCAAAAGTTGAAACTGGAGCTCAAAACTCGCCTAAAACCCCTAAAGTTCCAAAGGTAAAAAAAAAACTCATTTCAGACAAACGACGTTATGTTTTGTAATTAGTTTGAGAGGTGTAAATGATGTGACTTTACCTGTTTGTTCAATGTTCTGTCTGCAGTGTGATGCTCCTCTTCTCCCGGTGAGGAAGCCCTTGCAACCAGAGAACAAGAAGCATGTAGATGAAGATGATAATGTCTCCATTGCTTCTTCGTATGCTTTGCCTGCCTCTATCACTTGATCATTATCTTGTTTATGTATAATGTTCCTTAACGTTATTAACTCACAGCGTGGCAACTTCCTTGAGGAGGGCCAAGTCCGGAGTGACTCATGGAAGCGCTCCAACGTTTAGGAGTGCTCAGCGTGCTGAGCAGCGCAAAGAGGTAACTAAAAATCTTCCACCTTTGCACTCACTAATATAAAGTCTACTTTTTTATGTTTATTAATTGATCATTTTTTGTGGGGTTTGTGTGGTTTTAGTATTACCAAAAGCTTGAGGAGAAAAACCAAGCGCTTGAAGCCGAAAGGAACGAGCTTGAACAAAGGCAAAAGGTAAAGTCCATATAGTTGATGCAGTCTTTTCTAAATCTAAATGGTAAATTCAATGTTTTTTTGCAGGAAGAACAAGAAGCAGCGTTGAAAAAACTTAGAAAAAATCTCAAGTTCAAGGCTAAACCTGTCCCCAACTTCTACTACGAGGCGCCTCCTGCCAAACCTGAACTCAAGAAGGTATATTTAACTCGTATATGTTTGTTCTTGTGACAAAAGTAGCTTATGTTATGTATATTTCTAGGTGCCTTTGACCCGTCCCAAGTCGCCAAAACTCATCCTTTCTCGGAGAAAGAGCTGCAGCGACGCAGTCAGCTCGTCCTCGTCCCGTGAAGAGGTGCCGAAGACAGCATCTAACCGGAACCGACACAGCACCGGAACAGTTCAGAACAAGATCACCAATGCTGAGCACGACAGCCCTCGCTCCAGATCAGGCAAGGGTAAAAGTGGGCTTAAACCAGTCAACGAGTCCTTGGAAGAAGCTTGTGAGGCTTGAAATGACGATGATTGATGCATTTGTGTCGTTGGTCTGTGTTTAACTTTGATCTCACTGGAGAAAATTTAAAATTCAAAACAAAGACTCTTTGTTTTTCGGTTATATCCGGTATATGTGGTTGGTTCACAATGTAACCGTCTTTCTCGGATTTTTATTTGTAACGTGAAACTTTGATGTTGATTGTTGAAGAAAACTCCTAATGTTGAAAATTTGTATAATTTTGAGTGTTTTCCGATTAATCAAACAAAATATTTTACAATCGATTACTGATGGATTAAGTTCCGGTTAAGAGAAATTTTATAATTTTCTAACAAACTTGTGATATATCCAAAGAGCAAACCACAGTGGAAAGCAAAACCGGCACCAAACATTTAACCCTAAACCGGCAATCAAAATAAATAAAAATCCTAAAAAACCAAAACCAAACCGAGTGGTGTTTATATCCAGAGAGCAAACCAGTAGCAAGCAAAACCGACATCAAACATTTAACCTAAACCGGCGATTAAAATAAGTAAACCCTAAAAACCCAAAACCAAACCGAGTAAAGTCAATAAACCAAACCAAACGCTAGCACTTTCCCGACCACCGCTTGAATGTTTGCCACGGTGGTGGGAAGCAGCAGCAGCACCGCCAACTAACGGAATCACTCCTCTTCCACCTTTGCGGCCTCCGCCTCCACCTCCACCGAAACTGCGTCCGCCTCCACCAAAACTACGTCCACCGCCACCTCCGCCGCCTCTGCCGCCTCCACCGCCCTTTTTAACAACGACAGATAAATCCGCCGTTTTGCCAGCGAAAGCTTCACCGTCCGGCTTCGATTCATGATTTGGAGCAGCGGAGATCGCTTGAAAAGAGTGGTTGTGGTGGAGATAGACTAAAAATAGAAAGTATAGAAGCAAAAATGCTTTCCGACAACCCATAATTGCTGTCTCTTTGCTTTTTCTGCCACTTCCGTGTTTCTTCTTCATTTATACAGGTTGTAAGAAAAGGGTATAAACGTAATTTAACGAATTTCTTAGAGATAGTTTCTTTAAATTAAGTTATCTTATCTTAGCCGCCCTCCTTCCAAAATTCACAACCTAAACCATGGGCCTTCTTTAATCACTCGGTCTTCTTAATCTCTCCAACCTCTGAAGACGGATATAAGAAGACGGAGTGCAAACGGATATAGATTATGAGATATGAGTGATTAAACCATGGCCACTTCTTTAATCACTCCGTCTAAGAAGCTATCAACTTATATAAAGCATTCTGATTCCCAGAAACGGATATATAGATTATGAGATATGAGTCTAGCCAACAACAAGCATTGGTGTTTGGTTGGCCTTACTTTGAGTTCAGCTAGTTTAATTTTCAAATGATGGCTTGTTGTTACAGAAAAATGGAACTTTGAGGATCTTTTGGACAAGTCTTTGGCTACTGAATGTTAATATCTTTTACTAGGTGGAATTTTTGTTTTCTTGGTGGAATGTTGTTATTGAGATTTATGTTGTTAAGGATCATATCCGTCTTTGAGCTCGTGATCACACCAGAGGAAACGCAATGAGAGTTAGAAACGGAATGACAAAGCAAAGTTTGGTCTTCATTTGTGAGTCCAAGTGTTCTTGTAGTATGTAATGGTTTGTCTTAAAATGAATGGCCTTCTTGTTGCAGATCATGGAACTTGGATATTTTTTGAACATGTCTTTGGCTGTTCATTGTTAATTCCTCAAGTCGTAACAGCTTTTTTTTAAATGAGAAAAAAACTTGTCTTTTGTTACAGATGAAGTGTCCAGCTTCAACTTTTACATAATTTAGGCTATGATATGAACAATACATGTAATCTCTCTAACCACAGACACAAAACGTTAGAGAAGAAGTAATCTGATGAAGAGCCCTTCTTTGTACTTGACAGCTTTTGAGATTAAACAGGAGCAAGCTATCATGTGTGTTGTTTACCAAGCTACTACTCAAGGTCCCAAACTTGCACACACTCGTCTCCTCCTGACAGCGAACATTATGCTGACACAAAGATCCTCCCATCGTAAGGCTTTTAACTTATCTTGCTCTATGAACCTGACTCTGATACCAAATATAGTCTCAAAAATTGTATATGATCACAATAAAGAACTCTTTTTATTAGCTTAAGAAAATAACTCAAAACTTAATCACTCCAAAACACAATCTCTAAAACTCTTGCATCTTCTTATATAGACTTTAAATTTCCTAAACTCATAAAAACTAACTCTCCTAAACATATCTCGATTAGGATTCGTGTAACTTGTTCGCCAAGTTAACTTTATGATTATCTCCAACAACAGCCTTCCTACCTATACTAAAAATTAAGCTTATTTGGTTAAGTTAGAAAATGCTAAGCTGAAGCCAAATTGTTGATGCTTGTCGGTATTGCCACATAATCCAAGTTCACAAAACGCTCTTACAACTCATGTCAAAGTGGAATATACAATTGCAAACCACAGCTAACACTACAAAGACTAGTTTCTTGAATCCAAAATCATTCTTCTTCAAATCCAAGAGTAGACAGCAAAAAGGACAGGCAGTGACTGACTCTGATTCCATCATGTGTGAGCTGATTGCGAAGACAATATCCTTGAATGGTTATGCTCACCTTCGTAAGTCACAATTAACATCGAAGTTTCATCTACACATCGCTCCACATGCTTCCTTGCAGGACAACCTCTCACACTGCTGCACTTGTAGTATCCCCTGCACATGAATCAAATGAGTATATTGACACCAAAAAAAAGATGAATATATATATATATATATATATATACCGTGGATGTGGTGAGCCCTTGATAGGTTTCTGACCATACTTCCTCCATGAATACTCATCTGGAGGAATATCTGCAATCTTGTTGCTGATTGCAGGCACCTTGATTGATCTTTTCACCCTATGTTTCCTGTAAACAAACTCTAAAACCATTACAAAAGAGATACAACACAGTTGACAAAGTCACATTGCTACAAAGAACATGACCAACCTCTTCTTGGAACAATGACATTTGCTTCGGCTTCCGCATTTCAAACTACCAGAGCACATCTTCCTGGATAATCCGGTTAACTGGAACGAGGTCCTATCGTAGTCCACCACACTAGTATCCATACTAAGAGATGATACAAACGATCTTGATCCGTTTGATGCACTAGGTGTATAGCAGCTACTACCAGATCCATCAAACGTCAGGTTTGCACCGCTATTGCTCCTAGAGTAAGCTATTTGCTGGTGGTTGTGGATTAACTGATAAGGAGGTCGAAAGGGCGGTGGCTTTGACTCCAGTAACGACTTCTCAACACACATTTGGTGGCTAAGTGGGTGACCCAATTGGTGTCTTGGGTCAACGTCATCATAAGAAACAGAGGCTGGAACCATCTGAAGAGGCTCAGGTGCAAGAACTTGAGTGTAATCACTACTCACTTCGTTACCACAGCAAACAGGGCTCTCCAAGAAGATATGCTGAGGAAAAGATGGACTGAACTTGTTGTTGGTTCTTCTAAACTTTCCATGACCTGAACCACTGGTTAAAAGAGAGGCTACTCTCTTGAACTTGGAAACTACTTCTCTTGATTCAACCATTAGAGATTTGGAATCACTGCTGGTTTGTTGTTGTGACAAGAGGTTTAAGACTCCATAACAGCTTTCTATAGCTAATTTGCTAGCAGCTTCAACATCCTCCATGTTTTTTTAGTTTCTTCCACCCAAACTAGTTTTAACACCAAAGTCTTAACTAGAGAGCCAAGAGAATCATACATCAAACCTAGATGGAGTTTACAACTTACAACAAAAGATCCTGAATTCCAAATCCTGGTGAATCTAAACAGACAAGACATGAAAAAGAATGCAACATTTATAGCTAATTAGACCAAATCAAGAACTCAACACCTAAACACTCTATGATAAAACCAATCACCATAAGTTCCTTCCTCAACTAGCTGAATCTTTCCAAATCACTTCACAGGAAGAGTACTGAGTAAAATAGAAACTAAATTCAATTCAAGAGCAAAAATATGAGATCTTTTGTCTATATAAGGTTAGCTCATAAGAAGGAAAACTAAACAAAGAACTCCATGAAAGGAAAACGAGAACCTTTTGAGACACCCTAAGGATAAAATTAGATAATGAGCAAGAAGAAATGACCCAGGGGAGATTAGGATAAAACAAAAGAGAAAGATTGTTCCTGTGTTGTTTGTTGGTTTGTGAGAGATAGAGATGGGTTGAGAAAAAGTGTCAAAGGTTATGACTTTTGCTTTCTCCACTTTGTGGGTGGGGTAGAGTTAGACTTTTCTTTTTACTTAAAAAAATCCCCCCACCACCACACCCACTACACATTTTAAAATATTAAAAGAAGTTCATAATCTTCAAACAGACAAAAGCTAAAGTTGAGTAAACAATGTTTTGTGTTCAAAAAAAAAAAAAAAGAGTAAACAATGTTTACAGTTAGCCCTAGGCATTTTAACCTGAATCCGAAGAACCAAACCGGAACCGACCCAAAAATACCCAACCCGGAACCGAACTGAAAATTTACAAGTATTTTTTGGGTTTAAATTTTTTTTACCCGAAAGAACCAGAACCGAAAAGAAACCGATCCGAATAGACCTGGATCCGAAAAGAACTGACCCGAATAGACCCGATCCGATAAGAATCGATTTGTACCCGACTTAAAAACATGTATATCTAAAACTATGATGTTTTTGTGTTCTATTTTATATATATTATTTTATGATTTAGTTGAAATATCTTTTGTTAACAACATTTGTTATTATTTTTTAACATTTATTAAGTAATATAAAACTTTAAAATGTAATATTTAGAGTTTTAAAATGTTTTATTTGAATTATTAATAGCTTCATTTAAGTTGTTTTGTAAAATTTTAGATATATATGACAAATATTCAACTAAAGTTGATGGAATTGGGTATATCATGTCCTTTTCAGTTCCTAAATACCCGAACCCGACCCGATATGGATCCGAAAAATTACGGGTATTTTATGGATATTTTAACTATAGATCCGAACCGATCCGGACCCGAGAAGAACCGATCCGAACCCGAACCGAAAATTTCTAAGTACCTATTGAATCTAAATATTTAAGATCCGAAAAGATCCGGATCCAAAAGAAACTGGTCCGAACCCGACCCAAAGACCCGAACGCCCAGGCGTAATTACAGTAAAGACATTTGAGCAGAGAGGTGGTCGTCGCAGTCTCAGAGGAGAGAAGAAAACAGAGCCATCTGTACAAGGTTCACACCTGCTTTATCCATTTTAAATTAAAAATTAAAGGCAAAGTAACGGTACAGATTTCAACACGTCTCTATTATAATATTTTGTTTCTTACTGTTTTTTTTTTCTTGTTTTGTGATCATCACAATAATAAGTCTAGTGAACATAGTTAGTCAAATGCTTAGGAGTTTCTGTTTTTAATGTGTAACGGTATAGATTTCAGTACTTTTCTACTCTTAATTTTTGATTCTTTACTGTTTTTTCTTGTTCTTGTTCTTGTTTTGTGATCATCACAATGATAAATCTAGTAAATACTTTTAGTCAAATGATTATGTGTAGGTTTCAAACATGAGGCTATTAAAGAACAAAAGATCTCAATATGGTTTTTAAAAAACCTGGATGGGTTATCTTTTATCAAGACTCCTTCCAGATAAACTTTAGTATTCAAAAATGGTAATCAAATACTCTTGTAACCATACTAAACCGTTACATTATATTCCTTGGAGTATCACATAGCAAGTCAATATTCAGCTTGAGTAGACAGAACATCCTAATATTCTTTGGATCCGATTCTTGTTAGGAACTTACCATCAATTCCATTACACAGATATTCTATTAAGTATCTAAGCACAAATAAAGATAAAAAGATGAATGCAGCTTGAGCAAACGCTCTTCTTCGCTTTCTATTTTATCGTTTTGTCTGGCTTGTCTTCTACGCAATGAGGTTACTGGTGTTGGTGTTTTCTCGTTCTTTGTTGTTCTGTCTGAAAGAGAAGCAGAAGTAGTTAGAGGATACATGGAGGAGGAGAAGATTACTTTGAACAACTATGTTTAGCATATAGTTTGAGATATTAAAAAAGACTATGCAACAAGAATTCATTTATCGAAAAATAGAAACTTATAAAACCATATTTTTTCAAAAATTGTGAAAGTTTGACATGATTGAGATAGACTAAGATAATGTCTAAAACTCTTTTCTTGGTATGATTATTGATCTAAACAAAGAAGTCCTTAAATTAAAACAATGGAGAAAAACAGCTTTTCGACTATAACCATTGCATAGATCAATGGTGGAAACTAACTTGCTTTCCTCCATTAAAGCACCTCGACTTCGAGTCTCCTCAAAGTTTATTTGGTCGGGTTGGGCAAAACCTAACAAAAAAAAGGGCATAAAAAAGAAAGACATATCTGATCAACCCGACCCACTTTAACCTCTTAATTTGTTGGCCGCGTAACCTGTTCGCACGCGGCCATCTCACAAAGAACATACATTAAACAAAACCCACAAGAACCAAGAAAGAAGAATTCTAGTTTGCAGACACAAGCCACATCTTCGTATCACACGTCAAGTGATATATATGAAAAATGGTGAGAATAAGAGAAAACCTTACATTGTCAGTCTCAACATCGGCGCTTCGTGAGGTCAGAACGGCAGCAACGACGCCTGTAGCCTCACAGAAGCCAAAACAACGGTTAACGAAACAACTTTATCTATGTGTGAGTCACCACGAGACATTGCTTGGGAAAGAAGAAAACGTCAGATGATAATGATTCAAGAGAAGAAGATGCGCGTTTCAGACAATCTTAGTGAACAGAAGAAACTAACCGATGAGGATTTAAACGAGCTTAAAGGATCCATTGAGCTAGGTTTTGGTTTCAACGAAGAAGCAGGACAAAAGCTTTGCAATACATTACCAGCTCTTGATCTTTACTTTGCAGTGAATCGTCACCTCTCACCTCTGGCTTCACCTAGCAGCAGCCGTAGCAGCAGCGCATCTGCATCAGTTTTCTCGATGAGTATACCTTGTAGCCCTAAGAAAACTGATTCAGATTCATTAAAGATCGTTTTGTCCAAGAATAAAGCAAAACATTGTGATCAAAGTCATGAAACTGAGTGTTGTTTTGGTGGATGTTTTTGGTAGGGGACAATCCGCAACAAGTGAAGCAGAGATTGAGACATTGGGCACAAGCAGTTGCATGTTATGTGATGCAGACATATTGATAAGTGTATATGTGATTGTAAGATTTTCTTTTAAAGGATAGGAAGTAAGAGAATCACTTTATGGTTGTGTATATACTTTGTGTAAAGGCAACAAAAGATAAGAAACAATAAAGCCTTTCTTGTTCATAAACTGTATATACCAAAGATATTTTTATATGGTCTTGGATTGTGTATCTCGAAAACCACCAAGAACAACACAACATAGGCCTTTTTATTAAAAAGTGTAGATAGATCTTGACCTCTAAAACGATTAATATCAAACGCGATCAATGGCCGAAACAAGGATGTTTTTGGAATGACCAGGCTGATTAATTAGTTCATCGTCACAGTCAACAAATTCATAGTCAACAATGAGTTGACCTTGTTCATAGCCAACACCATCGTTATCCAATATTTTGAAAAGGTCCACTATTCTCACCGTTACTACTGCATTCGTCATAACGTTCCTCACCTCCATCAATTTAGAACCAAAAGTTCATCACACCGGATTTTAAAAACCAGTCTATGATTACCTTAAAAAAATCCGGCTTTGATTAGTTACAGTAAAACTCCGGCTTATATATGATACCTTCAAATTCACTAACACACTAACATTGATGTCATTAAGCTTTCGTACTAGTATATTATCTAATATACGAGAGGGACAAGTTGAACTTTTATAAAATATATATCATTTTCAAAAGAAAAATATATATTAACAAGCGAATTTCAATATTAAATTATCTATTGCAGTTTTTTTTTGTGATATTTGTAACTAAAATCATTTTGTTATAAATATATAACGCACACCCTAGTAATAAAAAGAATATATACAAAATCATAATCGCATACCCTCAAGCATTGCCGCAAGAATCACGACCCTGAGGACCAACCGGTCCTCAGAAGGCGGTCCAGCCATACCTACACCGCCACGCGTATGGTTTATCAGCATCCCACGTGGAGCAATAAGCACTCACGGCCATCAGATCCCAGTTATTCTGCTCAGGGTTGTAGAAATGGTAGGTGGCGCGTATGTTCAACGCACTAGCTCCTTGGATCCTAGGCCCGCTTCCCAAGTCTGACTTCCGGCTTGGAAGTCCGTACCAGCCACCGTAGCCACGGTGTATGATAACAGTATGATGGTTATGCTAAGTCCGGTCTTCATGATCGATAAGTTTTTTGTTGGTGGTCTAATATGCATCTTTCTCTGTCTATAAATGTATTTTTTTTTTCCGTCAATAGTTTTTTTTTAATTGATAAAACGGGTCAAGCCCAGAGTACACAGCTCAAGGCCCACTACATAATCAAAAGGTCGGAGGCCCAAAAGCCAAAAGGCAACAAACGGACCCATTAACCGGGCCGTCGGCCCAAACATTAAAATCTCGTGCGACGTCGGCCGAGTCACGCGTCAAGAAAGATGGTTGCTGGACACGTGGGAGCATCTATGCCATCAAAACGACGCGCGTCGCACCCGCCTCGACTCACCGCCAGAATCACATCACCGCAACTTCATTTCGTCGGAGCTCAGAACCCGCAGAGCCTCCGCCGAAACCATCTATATTCTTCCAACTCTGTCTACCCGTCGGAGAGCTTCATCGCTCTTCGAGATCTCATCCGACAAGGCCAAAGCTCCAACACTAGAGAGACAAACAAGACCCACTCGATCCATAATCGAAACCCAAACTCTAAGAACCGCAACGAAATACCTAAAGGCAGCAACGCAAAGCTGTTGAAGCCTTCACCCCTCGGAGACTAGAGCCGACGACGGCGAAGCTGAAGAAACTACCACCTCCTGGAAACAAAAGCCGGCGGCGACGGAGCTGTGGAAGCCTCCATCTCCCGGAATCAAAACCCACACTACGAGCGTCTTCACCACGCCATAACCTCCAAGCAACTGCGTATTCACTCCAAGAACAGAGACACCACGGGTGGTGGTTGGCCAGAACTTAGACAAGGCGGACGCCGGAGGCGACGGGGAGGAGACAAAGACCGGACAATTTATGCTGAAGGACAACGGGCTCCGGCGCGGCACGCACGCTCACGCGCCGGCCGTACGTCGAACCCAACACTGAGATCTACTTTCTCTCTCTTCTCTCTCTTCTCTCTCTTCAAGTCTCTGTCTATAAATGTATACAAGAGCCTCATCATTTTAAATAAAAACTAGATTTTCACCGGAGCGCACGATAATTTTTGGTAATTTTTTTAATATAATCGTATTTTCTTTTCATTTAAAATAAATCTGTGTATAAAATCTGTAATCCAAAGTCCGTACCAAACTCAAACAAAAAGTATCTGATCCATATCCAGTGCGAAATATAATAAATCCCAGAATAGGTTCTGTAGTGTGGTACACCACATATCCGAACCGAAGTATTATCAGTCGAACCCGACGGACAACCCGAAAAGCTGAAAATCCAAAAAATCCATAAAACTGATATGAAAGTCGAAATTAAGCACAAATATAAATATATGAAACATAAATATGTACTTAAAATATTCAATTATATATTTATTTTGAAATTATATCTAAAAATAAGTATTTAAATCTTCAATAAGTACCTTAAATATCCAATCCTATATAAATAAATTTATTTCTTATGTTTTACTTTTTAATTTTGGATTTAACTTCGGATATAACCGAACCCATATAACCTGAACTGGGATAATATATGATTACTTTATGAATTTTAAATGTGATACAATTTAGAAGCAAAATCGACGTGTTATATTCGAACCCGATTTATACTTACAGATTTACCAGAATGAGATCTAGGATGTGATATAAATTAGAAACAAAATTCCAAATATCCAACCCGTATCGCAACGGGTACCTGAACGCTCAAGCCTAACTTAAAGTATGTTTTATGTTTTGTTCAATTAGTTTTATATTTGATAAATATTTTATATGTGTTGGAATAGCCCGTGAAACTATACTCATAAAAATATCAATAATAACATGTTTCACTATATCATTAAATATTAATGACTATTACTATTTATTTTATCATATATATATATATATATATATATATATATATATATATATATATATATATATATAATTTTAGTATTTTATGTATAAAAAATATATTTTTTAGTATTTTATGTATAAAAAATATATTATTATGTATTTGGTGAGGGTTTTAAAGAATTTTTTTCTTTCATTTGAACTAAAGTGAATTTGTATATATGAATTAGTAGGCATATATAATTCTTTTTATATTAATAAATAAAGTATAATTGATTATTTACTTAAAATAGAGTTAATAAAAATTTAACTAATTATTTAAAAAAATAGATTAGTTATTAAGTTCCTTAATTTTAGGTTAGAGTATATATTTAATAATTATTATGTTAGGTATAGTAGAAATAATAGGAAAACTAGTTAAATGTAATGGTTTAATAGACTATTTGTAAGTAGATAAAAAATAAGACTATAAATTAATAGATTAGATTCATTAAAATATTTGTAACTACAATCCAGATCTGCCAAATTCAAGAATTATCCATGTTTTCCCGCAATGGTTTAAACTATGATATTGCATATACATAAAAAGAATCATCTCTGCTTTTCTATTCATATTCAATTCATAGTTTAACCTAATCTCCTTTTTTCTCTCGAGTGAAAGAAATGTAACGGTGCTTGCCTTGGTTGGTACTTGGTATCCTCATAAGAATATTCACGATCTATCACATATTGATCTCAATTGATACATCATTCACTATGAACTTTATAGCAAAACCTTGATTTCTTCTACTCCGCTTGATTTAATTAACAAAAGCTTCTTGATCTTCTAAACCAATCCATCTTCGCATTACTCTTTATGTAACCTAATTCTCTTGTTAATTCTCAGTTTTTTTTGTCTGTAAGCAGCTACATATTTTGAAACAGCTATTTGAGCAAACTTTTTTTGTTGGCTAATTCTACAAATAAATATATGTGGTTAGTTTTACAATTAAATTACTATTTATTCTTGGTGTTTTAGAGCATCTCCAACATTATTCCATAATTTACTGTAAAATGGAGTGGAAAATGGAGTAATGAACAAACAAAAAAGTGAATAATTTGTTTTTTGTTTGTTCATCCCTTCATTTCTCATTCCATTTTGCAGTAAATTATGGAGTGGAGTTAGAGATGCTCTTAATCCAGAGTAAGATAAATTAGCAAGAAATAGATAAATAGATAAAACAAATATCATCGTTGTAATCTACTCGTTATGTTCCTAAATATAAGATGTTTAAGTAAAAACACGTATATTAAGAAAATCATTGTTTTGTCTAGAAAATATCATTAAAAATATAAATTAATGTTATTTAATCAATTACAAAATAGATTATTAAATATGATTGGTTGCACAGTTTTTAATAAAATAAAAAATTACCTAGAGAAATGAAAACATCTTATATATTAGAACATCAAAATTCTTTAAAACATTGTAGATTTAAAAATGGAGGTAGTATTGTTTTTTTAAAACGGAGGTAGTATTGGTTTTTTAAGCGATGGATGACAGCGTACATCATCAATAATGGAGCATGCATATTAAAGACATTGTTAATTTTATTTGTGATTCACTGGTAATATATTGTCCCCCAACAACTGTACATTATCGGATTATCCACATGCTCTTGCACAGTCCACTATCGCACATCACCTTGATCTATTTAAAGTTGTCATATGTGGTTCAACGAAGAAAGACCAAAAATGATATATGTAATACTCAAGAACAACACCAATAGGAATTAGGAAATACATACGAAAATGATTGAAGAAATTATTAAATTTAATTTATCGGTTTACGACCATTAACATTTTCATGTCATGTAACGATCCGCTTATAAAAAACAAATAAGAAAGGGAAAAGAGGTCCAAAATGAGTTTTACAGTGGAAAGAAAAATAGTAATGTAATACACTAAACGTGAATGATACTTTGTCACGTCAAAGTAACACATTAAGATGTCTTACGGATACGTAACCATATAGACAATACAATAATGCGTAAAAACAAAAGTTGTTCAAAGCGGAAATACATAGATGCCACCTAATATACATATTCATATATATGTATATAATATTATACATATAACAAAAAGGTTTGAATTTATAAAATGTAATACACCACAATATTAATTATTATTTATGAATATTATACGCAAACTCCCTGCTCGTAACAGTAGTTTCGAGCCGGTTTGGCTTTTCTCGGTTTGAGATATCCAACCGGATCGAACCGGTCATTTTCTGAGAGCTCTCAGCTTCTGTTCTTGCACTTTTCTAATGCCCTTGGAGCTGCAGTCAATTGATAATAGTATTAACAAAAGGGCACATAATCTTAAGAGTGTACAATAAATTTTGGATTGAAAATACTAACCAAGTCCGATTGCTTCTGATCCCTTCATTATTCTTATGCGTTTGCATGAATCAACAAACATCCTAAAAAATAATCCAAATGAAACGTAAGCAAATATTTGTGTTTAGTTGCAACAAAAAAAATACTAAAGTATGTAAACATATAATATATATATGCTTCTTAGCTTATAATAACACTCACCCCCACGGTACGTCTCCTACAAGCATCCAGTCTCCATCTTTATCTTCATAAGTTGGAACGTAATCTGATCCGTTCAAAAGATCGATCAACCTACTCTCGTTCATAAAATCTTTCATTCCTTGTGGTCCACAGTTGCCTGAATTTTTTGTAAAGATGATTAAATAACGAGTTTAAGTTTTTAATATAGATATTGTCGTCTTTTATATTTACCTATGGTAAAAGAGCTGAACATTTTGCTTAAGGCGTCGGAGAGGTCTTGATATGTTTTGTAAAGTTTCAAATCAATTTTTCTTAGGTACGGTGCGCCGTCCAAGCTAACTTTCACGTAAGCTGCGGCAGAGGAAGTGGCTGCGTTGCTGCTGGAAGTCTTTTCCGTTCCTTCGGCGGCATCTCCGGCGGTTGGCTTTTGGCCTGACATGACGTTCTTCCGGAAAGATCGTACCGGTGGCCATCCCACAACTTGTGCCCTGAAATTCCGTAATTATTTTTAGTTGTTAATTTCAATTATATTAATTAGCGTATTTAATAAAAAGAATTTAAAATCATCTAGTTGCTTAACACGTGTCGGATGTTAGGTGGATGTAGTTGTCCAAATATTAATTTAGTTTACGTAGATAAAGTAAAGATTCCATATGTTTTGTATTTTTCTTAATTCTTCCCGACCAAACCTTCAGACAGAACACTCATCAACCTAGCTTTCTTTATTGGCTATTATTAATCACATTTTAAATAATATTATGTAAAAACTGTTGAAAACATGGAGTAAAACTAAAAAAATGACAGATCTCTGGAGAATAATTTGCATAGCTGCTCTAATTAGCGTAATCATTCATCGTGTTAAAGCCTATCCATCTCTCAGATAAACCATAACCGGCTCGTGTTATCTATTTCCTAATCTGTTCACAGATAATCTAATTATTACATCCATATCACTACTTCTACTTTAGAGGATCGTGATTCGTGAATACACATATTAATAGGAATATAGATAAAAAGTTTAGTTTCTTACTTGGCTGGTGGTTTTACGACCTTCTCCTTCATATTCTCTAAATCAACTCCGGAAACCGAATCCATAGCCGTCGATGAAAGATTCAGCTTGAGATCAACGGTCTCAGAAAATCCTCGTTTCCCATTATTTTTCATGGCCATGTCTCCTCCGTGATTGCCACCCGGCAGCCCTAACCTCAGCTCCGTCGCCTCAAAATTGATCATCTTGCTTGATACTGGTTAGAACAAAGATTGTTTTGTTTCTAGGGTTTTTTTTGGTTCTTTTGATTTATTCTTTCAAATACTAAAACGTTGGAGGAGAGAGAGAAATAGAAGGATGTGAGATGTGTTTGAAACAAGGGGCTAAATATTGGATCGTGTGTGGTATAAAATATATATCAAATTCATTGTTTGTGGATTATTATTTGAACGGGTGAGATGCTGCCACGTGAATGCTGGGATTGGTTGGACCGTAAAGAGTGTTGTCGAGAGATAATGATGTCATGAATGGCGTCACATTCCCGGAATAATTGCGTCCAAGCCAATGGACAAAGGCCAAGTTGGCGCAGTTTTTCTTCTCTCTGTTCCATATTTTTAGGTTCTTATTTTATTTTGTATTTCTCTAATCTAGTGCTTTAATTGATCCGTTTTAAATCATACATTTAGTTTATAAAATGCAATTAATCTTATTGAAACAATACAGAAGAAAAGATAAACCAATAATATTAACAAAAGCGTGTTTTGTCGGATTTTTTTATATCTATTTAAATTAAAATTAGAATACAATGACAGCTAAGACAGTGTGGGTCCCATAGATGGGAAAGTTGTCAGCTTCAAACATGTGTTTTGATTCCATGGATTCGTTGTCTTTCTTATGGGGCCCGCCATTCACAAGTGATATGCTTGCCTTATTTTAGTGCAAATTAATAATTTTGATATAATAATGCCGACAAAAATAATTGAAATAAATAAAATTTAAGGAATTTAAATAAACTAAAGTCTTGGTCTGCCATAGCGTTTTCGTAGTATGGTTCCTCCATGTGCTTCTGTCTTGTTTGTTAAAATACTGTGAAGTCAAAGGAAAACTAGAGATTAAGGTATATTTATTCATGTAAATGTGAATATTCATTTATCAGTTTCAGATGACTTTCACTATGTAGGTAATAAGCAAACATTCCCTTCTGATCGATGCTTAGGATATGATATAATGTTGGGATAAATCTAGTGCTATATTAAACATGAGTAACTACACAGTACAATAGGTTAGACAGTTGACCTTTTATGAAAATACGGAAAAAACGTAGCAAAATGACGGCAAAGATATTAGGAAATCTCTGTTTCTTTTTTTTTTTGTAAACTGGCTTTCATAGGAAATCTCTGTTTCTACGAGGCGAAATGTCTATGAACCGATTTATTGGTTGAGAGAACGAAAGCTAGACACAAAATCTCAACAACATTGTACAAATCTTGTAGGGAAACATATATAAACTCTTTAAACTTCACTGTTTTGGGGATTAGTCGATAAAACACTTCAGTTTCTCATCAGACATCAATCGTTATTTTGTTGCAAACATTTAAATACGGTAATGTGATAGTGGTATTATATATGGTTTCTTTACAATGTTTAGATTAAAAAGGTTTTGAAATGTGCACATCACGTTTAAATCTCGATATAAGTATGTACTTGTGTTGTACTACACCCGATTACGAAAACAGGAAAACAAAGCCTTCAAAATCACATAGAAATTCCAAGTTTGTTTTTGCTATATACTGTATATATATATATATATTAAATGGTCAACCATGTGATATGACGAAAACATGTCATACACCCATGTCGTCAAAGTTTTTTTTTTGGGGGAAGGGGGTGTTTAAAATATGGTTATTAGTACAATCAAGAAGGGGCACAATAATATTGGCTTGATTATAAAAGAATTTCTCATTCAAATTATAAAAGCATATAATGATCATCAACATCGTTTATTGCTAAACATCATCATGCCCATGCATGATTACGATTGAAGAATCTGACCTAAAAATTGAAAGTCAAGTTGACAATGACTTCATCTTGATCTAGAGGGAAAGTACTATATACATATATACGTGGTTATATAAATATATATAATAAGTAACATTTATTAAACAAACACAATACTCCCAACGTACCATTTTTAATGAGTATTATAAATATTAAAAAATAAAAATAAATAGATGAAATTTATACCACACGTAATACTTCAATAATTTGTATCGTTCAAATTTTCTGGTTTTTAAGCTTGTTTATAAATAATTTTAGAATTGACATTTATTTTGTTAATAACATAGAAATATTTGAATCCAGATAGTGACTCGTTATACGTAATGGTTAACTTCTGATGTTACTTGATTTAGTTACATTAGACTCTACTAATAAATAATGAAATATGTAAGAAAACCAGGATAAATAAAATGTTCGTTTATGATAAAGATTTTTCTGTGAGAAAACTGATACCTATATATATAGTATAGCATGATTTTCAGTAAAGTATACTGAAAACCATGCTATTTTATGATAAAGATTTTTCTGTGAGAAAACTGATACCTATATATATAGTAGTAAAGTATACTGAAAACCATGCTAATTTAATTTAACCTAATATTATTGCATAGCCAGCAGAATAATATTTTAGTGACAAGGAGTCATAAATTACAAAATACTTCAAATTACTCGAAAACACTGGAAAACATTCCAAAAATAAAAACTCCACATACCCGTGCTTTAATTTGTCAATTGCTAAAGCTAAATTTCATTTGGCTAGTTGATCCAAATTGATAAAAAAAACGATACTGTTTATATATCCCTCCCTTGTATAAATTCTTGTAGAGGTGTGTGGACCTGGTCGAGGAAATAAACGGGTCCACGTTGGCCGAAAACACCAACCCCTAGATAAAAGAGATAGAGATGCACCCTCGTGTGGGCTGGACCCCAGTGAGAAATCATGTTCGGTGTTTCATCCGTGTGACTTCTGTAGGTATTAAATGCATGAGCTATTGGATAATGTGGATAGTGAGTGCCTTGCTTTGATCACCTTGACGCCGCAACATCTTCCCATCCTAACCTGAACTCTTGAATTTTTTTTTAACAAGAACAAAATAAAGTAGTCAATTAATCCATTTTTAATGGTAAAAGCTAGTTTCATGTAACGTCTGAAGAAGTAAGAAAAACAACTCAGTGTTATGTTCTAGCCAGATTGTCAAGATAAGTACTTTGTCTAGATTATAAAGCTTTAGTTTGAAGTTTTTAGTTAGAGCTCTAGGATCTGGTTCTCGATCTCCGTTCGCTGAACTATTTTAGATGACTGAATTTAATTTGAAGAAAGAAAAAGACAAGTGGTGTCCACGGTTTTATAATTTGCGCTCTAACTACATCTTCTAATGCTGAATCAAATGAATGCGATATTTCATAATACTGGTCTTAATTAAATCCAATAGTCGTAAGTCCGGACGGACTAACTAACAAGATTACTTTTGTATATAATTAAGGACTTATGTAATGGAAAATTTACACATTTATAAGAGTAAAAAGAACTAACAATTGGCAATGTAACAAATGGCAAGTACAACACTATACGATAAATCGTAATTACTCATACCACTCTTTATCTGTAATCTTGTTTTTTCAAAATGTGTAAATTTTCCATTACATAAGTCCTTAATTATACAAAAGTAACGTTTTGACGTCCATATTCGAATAAACCGAATGAATGTTATTTTTAAGAAACTGCAGTATATGAATATGGTTCAATATATTAAGTGGTCAAACCGAATAAACCAATAAAACCGATTAATTAAGATATACTAGTATACTTATATACTATATAAAGGTTTCATTGGTTTATTAAGCGATCAAACCGAATAAACAAATAATCTGTATTTGATCAATATTTTAGATAAAAATCATAAAAACTGGCTATAATATTATTAATTAAAATTTTAAACTAAATATAAGATATAAGTAATGATGATATTATAGGTAGATATTTTTAATATCTATTAATTAATTATATGTCTTTAATATCATGATAAGTATATATTAAATATATATTCTTATAAATAACAGTATATATATACTGTTAGAATATATTAATGTTTATTAATTATCTTAAATATTATGATAAAAAATAATATATATATATATATATCAAAATAAAATAAATAAATAATAATATTAATTAAATTAGTGATTTATCCTAAAATATTATGTTAGAATATGTTAATGTTTATTAATTATCTTAGATATCATGATAAATATATATAGATATCAAAATAAAAAAATATAACTAAATTAATGATTTATCCTAAAATCATGGAAAAGATGATAAGTAAGCATATCTTTTTATTAATTAAATGTCTTTAATATCATGATTAGTATATATTAAATATATATTTTTATAAATAATAGTATATATACTGTTAGAATATAATGTTTATTAATTATCTTAAATATTATGATAAAAATATATATATCTATATATATATATCAAAATAAAATAAATAAATAATAATATTAATTAAATTAGTGATTTATCCTAAAATCATGGAAAAATTGACAAATATATATATTTTTATAAATAATAGTATATATAATGTTAGAATATGTTAATGTTTATTAATTATCTTAGATATCATGATAAATATATATAGATATCAAAATAATAAAATATAATTAAATTAATGATTTATCCTAAAATCATAGAAAAGATAACAAGTAAGCAAATTCACTTCTTAATATATATATAGATAGATATGTTTTTCAAAAAAATTACACACTATAAAAACCCTCTTCATACAAATTAGCACAACACTCCATAAGCTATTCTGTAAACATCTAATTTCAACACAAATCATGAGCAATCTAAAAGGAACAAATAGGGTTATGGTCGTTGCAATACTCATAGCAGCATGTGTGTTTATGATCAGCAATCCAGCAGCTGGAAAATTTATTGGATATCCACCAATACGTGGTGGCGATCATCCACCTGGCTGTAGTCCTGGCACGTGTCCACCCCCGCAACCAGTAAATCCGTACGAACCGGGATGTCCGGGAAAGGAAAGATGTAGACATGTCCCGCCACTTCCTCCAACAATCAACATCTAGTTGTATTAGACGATTGCATGTCTAAATCTACAAAAAAATACATCAATAGATTCATGTAACTGCATCAATCAATAAAAATAATTTTATAATCGATGATTTTTTTTCTGTTTGTTCTACCGTTGATGAAAATGAATTAACTAATGATAAATGTTGATCTTCATTGCCGTATAGTCTGCATAAACTATATGGATTTTTGATTTCAGTTTTTCTTAATAAACAATCTAGAACAATGCGTGGCTCGGGTTATTGTTCTCGGCCAATGTTCAAGAAATTGTTAGGCGGTAGTTAAATGTTTTGTAAGAGATTACTGATTAGGTGGATACTTACACTGATTTTTTTTAAATCATTTAAGAAATCATTACATTTAAGTTTGATTTGCCGACTAAGGGGATGCCTATGCGCCACCCATACCGATTTTTAGAACACTACTCTCAGATTCTAAGAATATATAATTAAACATTAGTTTAAAAATAAATAAAAAAACCTTTTTTTTTTTGAAAAATGGTGGTGAAAATAGTACTCTCTCAATTCTTAAATGTAAAATTTTCTAGATTTTTTTGTTCTACAAAAATAGATTTTTATATTTTTAAGACAATTTTGTATAATTTAAAAACTTAATTAGAAAAAATAAATTGATCAAATACTATTAAATGATAGTTTTGTATAGTAAACATAAATAATAAATTTTACTTTATTTGATATAAATGGAACGAACGCAGAAAATAGATTGTTTCATTTGTTTAAATTCCATCAAAAATCGTTTTTTTTTTCTCTTCTTCTTCAATCTAGATATACCCTTTCCTTCTCTTATCCAAATCAATAATTTTCTCTAATTTATACCGTACAAAAATATTATGGTTTTTAAGCTTGTTTAGCAATAAATTTAACTTTTACATTTATTTGTTATTAACATTTTCACCAAAAAGTCGCCAAAAAAGCATGTAGAATGATTTGAATACGGATACTGTCTCGCTATATGCATGTAATAGTATTTTTAATTAGCTCTGATTTTACTCAATTTAGATTACACTCTACTTATAAATGATCAAATACGTAAGAAAAACGTTACTGAGATATCCCTCCCTCATATAAATTCCTGTGAAGGTGAGGTCGAGGAAATAAACGGGTCCACGTTGGCTGAAAAACACCAACCCTAGATAAAGATAGAGATGCACCCTCGTGTGTGCTGGACCCAGTGAGAAATCATCATGTTCGATGTTTCACTCTCCAATAACACTACAGGTTCACCCGTGAGTCTTCTATATGTGTTAAATGCATGAACTATGGATAATGTGGATAGTGAATGCCTCTGATCGCATTGACGCATCTTCTCATCCTTACTTACCCACTTTAGTGATTCTTCCCTAGCACAAAGTGGTCTTTGATGTTTACTTAATTTTCGCATCTTCTCATCCTTCTTACAATTTTATTTGTTACAAAAAAAAACTAAATGAAGTTAGTCAACTGTTAATCCGTTTTCAAAATATTTTAGTGGTTTTTTGTTTGTTTCATATTATTTGATATGACATGATTTTAAAATGAGATTTGCATCATTTTCTAAATTTTTCTCTACTCTTTTTGTTCGTTATTTAGTATAAAGTAAAGATAAGTTTTTTTTTTTTTTTGGCATTTGAAGCAACATAATAAGTATTAATTCAAATTAACTTTAGTCTCTGTCGGATACATCAAAGCTACTTTGTCGGAAATCAAAAGTCCATTGTTTGAACTTTGAAATAGATTATAAAACATATTTTTTACAAAACATAATTTTCACAAAAGGCAAACACTGCAAAATACATTAAGAACGTAATTTGCTTTTGAAGAGAGATTACTACTCTCACAAACTACTGTTACAAACTTCAGTTTCGTTGGTCACTCTTCATATGCGTGGTATCAAGTAATTTGCTTTAGAAAAGAGATTACAAAGATATGGAATTGACAACCAGGAAACAAATATACAGAATTGTTATACATATATAATATATTGTTAGCTTCCAAATGAGTTATAAACAAAACTGGTCATGCATTATTATGGTAATATAGTTTCATGTAAAGTCTGAAGAAATGAGAAAAACAAGCCAGTATTATGTTCTAGTGTAGATTGTGAAGATAAGTACTTTGTCTACATTATAAAGCTTTAATTTGAAGTCTTAGTTAAAGCCCTAGGATCTGGTTCTTAAACTCCGATCTCTTCTCTGAACTATTTTAGATGACTGAATTTGATTTGAAAAAAAAAAGTGGCAAGAAGAATAATGTCTATGGGTTTATAATTTGCGCTTTGAGCTACATCTTCTAATGTTGAATCAAATGAAGCGATATTTCATAATACTGATCCTAATTAAATCCAATAAAGAATGGTATATGAGAATAATTATGCTTTATCGTATTTCTGTTATGCTTGCCATCTGTTATATTGCCAATTGTTAGTGTTTTACTCTTATCCGCGCCTTGCACGGGATGAAAGTATCGAAAAAATATATAATCGTATTTACTGTACAGTTTAATTCATAATTTCATTAGACATTATATAGAAAATATACAATATGTAATATTTAATTTTTTTTTTGTCGACATGTAATATTTAATCATAAGCATATAATATGTATAAGAAGACTTGGATTGTGAATCATATATTTGTATACGATAGTTTGAGATTTTTTGTTATGATTTTTTTTTCAATTAATGAATTTCATTTTCTTCTTAGTTGTTGCGTCTCATATTACATTTAAGTATTTCCCTCGCAAATTGTTTTCACATCTGGTTTTAATTTTTAATATGTACAATATTTTAATATATGGAAAATATAGTATTGTAATAGTTTTTGAATTTTTTTATTCAAAACACTTATATATATATTCATCAAATATAAGAAAATGATAACCTGTTTTTTTTTGTTTTGTTGTTTTAGTCCAAGATCTTTAATCTTATTAAACCTAAAAACAAATTGTTTTAAATTAATATTTTATTAATTCTCCATATCACATTAATTGAGAATGAATATACAATTTAGTTTAATAATATATTTGAAGTTATTTTAGGTAACATGTTACTATTTATTTTATTAAAATTGGCAATAGATTAACGGCATCTATTTTGTATATTATATGAATTTAAAAAAAAATATTTTTCTGTCCAATTCTTTTTGATCAATCAAGCTTAATTTTATTTTATTTTATACGTTCTATATAGCAAAAATATAGAGATACGTGCATTACATTTTTTTTTATTAGTAAGTGAGCACTTAGTAAACAGCCTTGTAATTAGATTTGTAAGATCGAATTCGTAATAGCATGGAAATAAAAAAGTGACAGACTCACTCAGGAAAAAGTGTATATCAAATGGTTTGATATTTCTGAAATCCTTATCTAACAATTTGTCGTTAAGGAGTTATAGTGCCAATGGACAACAAAGAAAAGATTTATACGAAAATTGAAGAATGTCTTTATCGACCTAAGATTCAGACCATATTATAAACAACAGATGTAACATATAAGTAACAAAGTCACCCAAAGATCAAGATAACTTGTGTAGTCGTTGATCCTTGCTAGAACTTGAAAAACCAAACCGACTCTGCATACGAAAAGAGACAAATCAGACTCTGCAAAAAAGTGGAAAGAAATATACCAACAGCTCACCAGACTCTGAAATGCAAGTCATATGTTTGTCTCTTACGATTCTCCATCCTCAAGATCGACTCACCATCCTTTTGTGAATCCAAACTCTCTTTACCCAGACTGTGACCATTTTGAGTTGCCAAATGACCATAAGGGCCTAATGGTATACTCTCGTAACTCTCCCATCTCTGATATTCCCGTTTTGTTTGTGGGAGACCTTTCTCTGTACAGTTCTGCTCATCACCTAAGAAACTGTAAAAGGAGTGATAATCTCTGTGTCTCCACTACTGTCAGATAAGCATGCAAGGATTTGAATCTGCTACTCTAACGTAGACAATGTCACACAATAGCTAGCTAAACGCAGAGGATGAGATGGATTTGAGAAACAGCGCATACCAAAACACACAAAGGGCCGGCCAATCCAGAGACCATAGTGACTGAACATCAAGTGACTGAGACCAGTTGTCAGGGTCTCCTCTGTAATAAGAAGAGATCACCACCCACCACGTTAGCATAAGTAGAGAAAACGGTTAAAGTTCAAAACTTTAAAACTCAAAACTTGAAGTTGATAATAATTTCTGTTGATTCATGGGTTAAGTTTCATTTGATCCTCAAACTTCACCGATTTGTCGCCAAAATCCAAAAAAAAATCTCGCATTTGACGGAGTAATAAAAAGTTTAACTTAAATCACAAACAGGGGATATACGACATTGATCCCGATCATACTTTACGTGTCTCAAAAATTGAAGAGCTTCAGCAATAAAAAATGATTGATGATGATGATCTTCGAGCGGATAAATTGATGGGCTAATGAGATAAAATACATGCGTGGTCTTTTTATTAATCAAACTATATTAGCTCTGTTCTTTTGCTGGATGCAGTGCGTCACCAAAATATTAAAGAATTTAAAATGACAGGTCAGCAATAAATTAAAATACAGAGTCAAAGGAATGACGCAAGCCACAAGTCAAGATTGTACGGGAGACACAGCGAAGAAATCACCGAAAAGATCAGTTGCGACAGTCGCCGGCGGGAACTATATAAGGACGCTGTGTTGCAATTCTCTGTTTTGTTCGTTAAATTTTGGTTTTCGCCACTGACGTTGCATCCCGCAAAAGAACATGGCTATTATATCATTACCAATGGCATATGTTGTAATTTCTAGTAATCAAAGGTCTGTTAAAATTGAAAGCTGAGAAGAATTCTGGTTATGCCACGTAAGCCAAAATAGCAAATTTGTACATATATTACTAAATTAAGGTTACTGTTAAAAAATGTTTCCCTTTTAATAAGAAAGAGATTGCGTAATTTTTCCATTATATAACTCCTTATATCATATACAAAAAGTAACGTTTTCGACGTCCATATCCGTGTCCATGTTCCAACTCTTTTCAGACGACGTGTTTGGTATGTAGATTTAACTTTCACACAACAGTCAATCAACAGTCAATGTATATCAGTGACTAATATTCTGCAGATAACTATCAATATTTGATTTGCGACTCATTGGAAACATGTATCACCTAACTTTATATATATATAGAAGTAAGAAGATTAGTATTATCACATTATATGGAATGTATCGAAAATCCCCTTTGATTTTTTTTTTGAACAGAACTTTCATTAACTTCCATAACGAGAATTAGGTGGGAGTCATAAAGACTTCACCTAACATCATAGCATCCTTTGCAAGTTTATCAGCAACAAAGTTGAGATCTCGGGGGATCCAATTAAAAGATACATAAATGAAAGAGGAAACAAGAGCGTGAATGTCTGAGAGAGATCCATGCAGCTCTGCAATAGGTTCCTTGGTATTGATAGCTTTGATAAGCTCGTATGAGTCCGATTCACATCTTAGAGAAGTGAATTCCTTTGACTTGCAGCAAGTATCAGCTGTATTATTTACTGAGATGTATCTTTCAAAACATTTACACACTATTAATACCCCTATTGATACCAATTAGGCACTTTATCTTTGAGGAAGACTGAAGCATCCCTTATATACTATTTGAGAAGCATTACAACTTCTTTTTGTAGCCACATGTCATCACTACGATGATTTTTAGAATCATTAGAGAAATATATTGGTTCATCTAATTATATAATAAGTTTTTTATTAAACTAACAATAAATTCATCATTAATGTACTTTATTATTTCCTTATATAAAATTTACGGAATTGCCTAATGTGGCTAAAATATATATGGCAATTAATGATTTTGAATAATAAAGATTTGATAAAAAAAATAGTGTATCTTCTATCATATTTGTTTAATTTTAAACTATTAAATAAATTAAACAACCACAATAACCATATAATAAAAATTTAGATTTTTATGTATATGTTATATTCTGAATTTTTACAAACGGCTATAAATTACTAAAACTGTTAAGAGTCTCACATTCAAATTTTATGATCCATGGTTTAAAAATTTTGGTATGACAAAATACAAATGATTACAAAAATTATATAAGTAAAAAGTCTAATTTAATTAATTATTAAGATTAATATATATATATCGTTTTAAATTAAACTATAAACCATATAAAATACAATATTTTAGTTTCAAAATTTATTTTGAACAATTTTTTTGATAAAAGTTTTGAACGATCATTGACAACTTTTTTTTTTAAATTATAAATTACTAAAACTATTAATCCCACAATGAAAATTTTGTTATCAGTAATTTAGATTTTTTCTATAAAAGATATAAACGATCGAAAAAACTATATGAGTAGAAATCATCATTTAATAGACATTAATATTAAAAATATACTAAAATATATTATCTATGTTAGTATCATTTAAATTTAATTACATATCCTATCAAATATAAAAAAAATATTTTTTGGACTAATAAAATTAATTTATATGTTCTCACCAATTTAATTATATATTTAATAGTTACTGAACTTTAATTATTTAATATATAGTAATTATTTCATAATATGTAAAAATATTTAATACATAAAATAATTTATATATATAATGTTGATCTCGCGCAAGGCGCGGATCTTAACCTAGTAATTATTAAATTACTAACACTATACACTATATAGTATTTGCATATGATAGAGTTTCCACTATTAGAACCTCTTACAAATTGATTTATGCGTATTACGCCACATTTCCTATTACAAATATGATTTTAAAGAATGGGTCAAGGCATTGAGCAAAATATTTAGATTTTTTTCCTAATTCTTATTTTTACTTACTTAATTAAGTTTAAATAATATGATAAATATTTGAATTGATGACTCCTCTGTCAAAATCATAATAACATGACAAATAAGTAAAAGTATCTAAAAAATAAATAAGCAAAATCACTTATTAAATAATAGTATATATTATTTAATTAAATTTGAATTGCTGACTCATCGATCAATATCATAAAAACATGTAAAATATGCAAAATAACCTAAAATTATGGAGAATATGAAAAATAAGCAAACCCACTTCTTAAACTATCATAATTCTGATTTCTACTTATTTAATTAAATTCAAATAATAGGATATATTTGAATTGATGACTCTTAGGTCAAAATCATAAGAACATGATAAAAAAACAAAATTATTAAAAATTATGACAAACCAGCATATTCACTTAATTAAATTCAAATAATAGGATAAATTTGAATTGATGACTCCTCGGTCAATATCATAAGACAATGACAAATATGCAAAATAACATATGGAGAATCTAACAAATAAGCAAAATCACTTTTTAGATAATGGCATAGATATGTTTTAGAAAAAAATTACACACTATAAATACCCTCTTCGGACCAATTAGCACAACACTCCATTAGCTTTTCTGTAAACATTTAATTTCGATACAAATCATGAGCAATCTAAAAGGAACAAATAGGGTTATGGTTGTTGCAATACTCATAGCCGCATGTGTGTTTATGAACAGCAACATAGCGGCTGGAAAATTTATTGGATATCCACCAATAAGTAGTGGCGATCGCCCCCCTGGCTGTAGTCCTGGCACGTGTACACCCCCACAACCAGTAAATCCCTACAAACCAGGATGTCCGATCGGGTCAAGATGTAAACGTGTCCCGCCACAAGCTCCAACAATCAATATCTAGTTGTATTAGACGATTGTATGTCTAAATCTACAAAAAATACGTCAATAGATTCATGTAACTGCATCAATCAATAAAATTAATTTTACAATCGATGGTTTTTTCTGTTTGTTAGTTCAGTCTATACAAATGTCTACCGTTGATGAAAATGAATTAACTAATGATAAATGTTGATCTTCATTTCCATATAGTTTGCATAAACTATAGGGATTTTTTTATTTCAGTTTTTCTTAATAGACAATCTAGAACAATACGTGGCCGGCTTATCGTTCTCGGCCAATGTTCGAGGAATTGTTAAGTGGTAGTTAAATGTTTTGTATGAGATTACTGATTAGGTGGATATTTACACTGATTTTTTAAAAAATCATTTAAGAAAATCGTTACACTTAAGTTTGATTTGCCGACTAAGGGAATTTTTGTGCACCATCCACACCAATTTTTAGAACACTAGTATCAGATCTAAGAACATATAATTAAACATTAGTTTAAAAATAAAAATAAAAGCTTATTATTATTTTTTTAAAAATGGTGGTGAAAATAGTACTCTCTCCTTTCTCAAATGTAAGATTTCTAGATTTTTTTTGTTCTACAAAGATAATTTTTTTTGTATTTGTAAGACACTTTTTTATAATTTAAAAACATTAATTGGAAACATTAAATTGATTAAATACTATTAGATGATAGTTTTGTATAGTAAAAATAAATAATAAACTTTACTTTATTTGATATATGTGGAACCAACACAGAAAATATATATTTTTTCATTTGTTTAAATTCGATCAAAAATCATTTTTTCCTCTTCTTCTTCAATCTATATATACCCTTTCCTTCTCTAATCCAAATCAATAATTTTCTCTAATTTATATCGTACAAAAAATATTATGGTTTTAAGCTTGTTTAGAAATAAATTTTAACTTTTACATTTATTTGTTAATATTTAATAACATGTAGAATGATTTTCACCAAAAAGTCGCCAAAAAGCATGTAGAATGATTTGAATACGGATACTGTCTCGATATATGTATGTAATAATATTTTTAATTTTCTTTAATTTTACTCAATTTAGATTACAATCTACTAATAAATTATCAAACACGTAAGAAAATCAGGATATATAAAACGTCTATATATGAGATATTTTTTCTACAAGAAAATTGATACATATAATTTTTTGATGAAATTTCAAATTTATTGATCTAATCAAAAGAATGTTATTTACATAAGAGGAATCTATTTAGGAAAAATCTATATGATGTATCTCTAAGCTGTAATGTAAAAAAAATATCAAGATCAAAGTGTGATTTCAAACCATCTCCTGAGCATTTTTCCCAACTTGTGTTCCGTCTCGTATTTGAGTGAATAGATCATGTTCCTTGTAGCCTTGTCAATGAGTCTACGTATCTGATCTGTTGAGTTTCTAGGTTTTTGATGGCGCCTAGCGTTTCTCTCTCGCCAAATGTGGTAGATTAGCGTCTGAAATAGGAGTCGAGCTAAGCAAGAGTCTAATATTTTAGTATATTAAGAACCATGTTAAATTGTTAATTCAAATTAAGCTAGTATTATTGCAAACTAGCACAATAGTAAAATATTTTCAGACTTAGTGTGAAAGAGTCATAAATTACAAAAGTATGCAACGATATGCTCACAAAATACTGAAAATATAAATCGCAGATATAAACTACGTTCCCGTGATTTTGTCAATTGGTAGATTAAATTTTCATTTGGTTAGTTGACTTAAACTGATAGTTGCAAAAAACGTTACTGTTTATATATCCCTCCCTCGTATAAATTCCTGTGAAGGCAGGTCGAGGAAATAAACGGGTCCACGTTGGCCGAAAAACACCAACCCTAGATAAAGATAGAGATGCACTCTCGTGTGTGCTGGACCCAGTGAGAAATCATCATGTTCGATGTTTCACTCTCCGATAACACTACAGGTTCACCCGTGAGTCTTCTATATGTGTTAAATGCACGAACTATGGATAATGTGGATAGTGAATGCCTCTGATCGCATTGACGCATCTACTCATCCTTCTTACAATTTCTTTTGTTACAAAAAACTAAATGAAGTTAGTCAATTGTTAATCCGTTTTCAAAATATTTTAGTGGGTTTTGTTTGTTTCATATTATTTGATATGACATGATTTTAAAATGACACATCATTTTCTAAATCTTTCTCTACTCTTTTTGTTCGTTATTAAGTATAAAGTAAAGATAAGTTACTTTTTTGGCATTAATTTGAACAACTATATTATGAATGAAAGCAACAGAATAATTAATTCAAATTAACTTTGGTCTCTGTCGGATACATCAAAGCTACTTTGTCGGAAATCAAAAGTCCATTGTTTGAACTTTGAAATAGATTATAAAACATAATTTTAACAAAAGGCAAACACTACAAAATACATTAAGAACGTAATTTGCTTTTGAAGAGAGATTACTACTCTCACAAACTACTGTCACAAACATGAGTTTAGTTGGTCTGACTCTTCATATGCATGGTATCAAGTAATTTGCTTTTAAGAGAGATTACAAAGATATGGAATTGACAACCAGGAAACAAATATACAGAATTGTTATGCATAATATATTGTTAGCTTCCAAATGAGTTAAAAAGAAAACTGGTCATGCATTATTATGGTAATAGTTTCATGTAAAGTCTGAAGAAATGAGAAAAACAAGTCAGTATTATGTTCTAGTGTAGATTGTGAAGATAAGTACTTTGTCTACATTATAAAGCTTTAATTTGAAGTCTTAGTTAAAGCCCTAGGATCTGGTTCTTAAACTCCGATCTCTTCTCTGAACTATTTTAGATGACTGAATTTGATTTGAAAAAAAAAAGTGGCAAGAAGAATAATGTCTATGGGTTTATAATTTGCGCTTTGAGCTACATCTTCTAATGTTGAATCAAATGAAGCGATATTTCATAATACTGATCCTAATTAAATCCAATAAAGAATGGTATATGAGAATAATTATGCTTTATCGTATTTATGTTATGCTTGCCATTTGTTATATTGCCAATTGTTAGTGTTTTACTCTTACAAATGTGTAATTTTTTCCATTATATAACTCCTTGATCATATACAAAAAGTAACGTACTTCGACTCCATATCCGTGTCCATGTTCCAACTCTTTTCAGACGACGCGTTTGGTATGTAGATTTAACTTTCACACAACAGTATATCAGTGACTAATATTCTGCAGATAACTATCAATATTTGATTTGCGACTCATTGGAAACATGTATCACCTAACTTTATATATATATATATATATAGAAGTAAAAAGATTAGTATTATCGCATATATGGAACGTATCGAAAATTCCCTTCGATTCCTTTCTTAATTATGCAGAAAGTATCAGCTGTAATATTTACTGAGATGTATCTTTCAAAAAATTTACGCACTATTAATACCCTTATTGATACCAATTAGCAAAACACACCATTAGCTATTCTTTAAACATTTAATTTTGCACACAAATCATGAGCAATCTAATAAAGGAACAAGCAGGGGTATGGTCGTTGCAATACTCATAGCAGAATGTGTGTTTATGATCAGCAACATAGCGACTGGAAAATTCATTAGATATCCACCAATAGATCGTGGCGATAATCCTCCTAGGTGTGATCCTAACTACCCTGGCTCGTGTCAACCCCCGCAACCAGTAATCTGTACAAACCAGGGTGTACGATCGGGTCAAGATGTAAACGTGTCCCGCCACTTCCTCCGAAAATCAATATCTAGTTGTATTAGACGATTGCATGTCTAAATCTACATAAACAAAATTACACACAGCAATAGATTCATGTAACTGCATCAATCGATGAAACAAATTTTATAATCGATGGTTTTTGCTGTTTGTTACTTCAGTCTCTACACATGTCTACCGTTGATGAAAATGTATTAACTGAGAATTTTTTATCTTCATTGCCATATAGTTTGCATAAACTATACGGATTTTCGTTTCATTTTTCATAATAAACAACCTAGAACAATACATGGCTTATCTTATTGGTCTCGGATTCTAAGAATGTATTTCATCCATTTGAAAGTGATCTATGTTTTAGAATTTTTTTGTTTCAATAAAGATAACTTTATATTTTAATGTATTTTTATTAGATAATAATGATAAACTGTAGACTTTGAATAAAATTAACTGTGTTTATTAAATTTAAAATGACTAAAAACTAAAAAAAATAGTTAATAAAAAAATAATGTACTTATAATCAATTATTTTTGATATGTGTACAAACTTCAAAACATATAGTATTATTTTGAAACGGATAAGGTATAACTAAGAATTAGTTAGAAAATAAAACTAAACCTCTTCTTTTTTTAGCAAACAAAATAGTAAGTAACCTCTTTTTTTTGTGAGAAAATATTGGTGAAAATAGTAAGTAACTAATTTTACTATTGCATATTGTGACTTCCTGCTTACGTGGAAGAAGTAGGACCCACACAGAAAATAGATTTTTCTCCTTTGTTTAAATTCCATCAAAAATCATATTTCTTTTTTCTTCTTCTTCAAATCTAAACCCTTTCTCTCTCTTGTCCGAATCAAATCCGGTTGCTGGAAAAGCTAAGAGCTTCGGGCGATTCAACGAGGAGTAACAGCGAAGGTTGAAAAAACCCTAATTTCGAAATCGAGAATCACCCCAAGTTTCTGAATCGGGCGGCGGAGACTTCGTTCGTCTTCTTTGTCCGCGCGCGATGGCGGAATTAGGGCAACAGACGGTGGATTTCTCCGCCCTCGTTGGTCGAGCCGCGGAGGAGTCGTTCCTCTCCCTCACGGAGCTCGTTGAGAAGGCCAAGTCTCCGGAGCTTTCCGATACTGATAAGAAGCTCAGCCTCCTCAAGTATGTCGTCAAGACTCAGCAGCGGATGCTTCGGCTCAATGCCCTCGCCAAGTGGTGTAAACAGGTTTTGTCTTTTCTCATGCTTGTTAAAGTTTGTTTCTTTTACTGTTTTTGAGGCAATTTGAAGTTAAAGTTCGAAGCTTTCTTGAATTGGGTGTTGTTAGCACGATTAGATTATTTACAGACTGGGAATGAAATTGGAAGCTGCTCTTGTGTGACTTTGATGGGGTTTTTGTTGTTGTTTTGTCTGCTAAAGCTTATATTGTTCTCTAACAAGTCCATTGATGCCTCTCAGACATATGTGTTTCTCATTGCAACTGTATGAAGTTATGTCTTTTGATTACTCTGGTATATTAAGCTGCCTTGGTGTTTGCTAAAGTTCTCAGCTTTTTGTTACTTCTCTGAACAACTAAAATAAAAGATTATCAAACTTTTATACTTTTTAGTTCGGCTAATGTGGATATATTGTTGAAAAATCTGAGCTATTTGCCTTGGTTGTGTTCAGTTTTTGTATTATCACTGAACTTTAGAATACTGATTAGTACATTTGAACCAGGTCAATTGTTATCATTGGTGAATCAGTTTAGGAAATGTTAAGACTATCTTTAACTAGTGTAGTCTCTACTTTTAACTAGGTTTGCAGTCTTTGTGAAATTCCTAGGCAGCTACTTTAGATCAACGTTCCATTAATATTTCATATGATTATTGTTACTTGTTTGTGTTTACTATCTTTATGGAGAAAGTAATCAGAAATTTACTAAGCCTCTTATTCACTCACCTTTGGCTGCAGGTTCCTCTAATAAACCGCTTGCAGGACGTCGGGAGCACACTATCATCTCACGATATATGCTTCACACAAGCTGCGGATTCACTCTTCTTCATGCACGAAGGTCTCCAGCAAGCTCGTGCTCCCGTCTACGACGTCCCCTCCGCTATCGAAGTCTTGCTGACAGGCTCTTACCAGCGCCTCCCAAAGTGCGTAGACGATGTGGGGATGCAGTGCTCTCTGGACGAGCAGCAGCAGAAGCCAGCGCTAAGGAAGCTGGAGGTGCTCGTACGCTCCAAGCTACTCGAGATCACGCTTCCAAAAGAGATCACAGAGGTGAAAGTCTCTAAAGGCACAGTTACCTTATCCGTCGAAGGGGAGTTTAAGGTTCTGGTGACTCTCGGTTACCGAGGACACCTGTCCATGTGGAGGATACTGCATTTGGATCTCCTTGTTGGTGAGAGAAGCGGCGGTCCGATTAAACTCGAGGTGACAAGACGGCATATCCTCGGCGATGATCTAGAGCGGAGAATGTCAGTTGCAGAGAATCCATTCACTATACTATATGCGGTGCTCCATGAGCTTTGCGTCGCCATTGTCATGGACACAGTCATAAGGCAGGTGCGAACGCTTCTCCACGGGAGATGGAAAGATGCGATTCGCTTTGACTTGATCTCGGACACCGGCACAGCACCAGCAAACCAAGAAGGAGAGGCGGATTCCGTCAGTCTCAAAACGCCAGGAGTGAAGCTAATATACTGGCTAGATTCTGATAAAAACAATGCTGGCTCGTTCGTTAAAATCGAGCCGGTGTCAGATCTTCAGATTAAGTGTTCTCACAGCACGTTTGTGATTGACCCTCTGACCGGCAAGGAAGCTGAGTTTTCTCTGGATCAGAGCTGCATTGACGTGGAGAAGCTTCTGCTTAAAGCTATTTGCTGTAATAGATACACACGTCTTCTTGAGATTCAGAAAGAGCTTTTGAGGAGTGACAGGATTTGTCGAGCTCCTAGTGATGTTATCCTTCAGGCCTTCCTGGATGAGCCTGGCAGTGAGGTAAAAAGAATATAATAATCTGTATTTGTTTTGACGCAATTGTAATTGTTAAGAATAGTGATTTTCCCCTAGCTTTCTTGTAGCTGTGGAGTTAGTATGCTATTGGTATTCTCAATATTTATTTAATTGAGTTTAATTTGGTTATTCTTCTTTCTTCTTTCTTTCAGGGAGGTAGCATGGTAGATTCTAAGGAACAAATAGAGCCAGAGGTATTACGAGTCCGAGCCTATGGATCATCATTTTTCACACTTGGGATCAATATAAGGTATAATATTTTCTTTTATTTACATATAGAGAGAGATTTTATCTAGCCTGGCGTTTCTCATTTTACATTAATGATTGCAGGACCGGTAAGTTTCTTCTTCAGTCATCCAAGAGTGTCTTGACCCCCTCCATCTTGGTTGAATTTGAAGATGCGTTAAACCAAGGAAGCATATCTGCTGTTGATGCCTTTATCAACCTGAGAAGCAAAAGCATTTTGCATTTTTTTGCCGCCATTGGCAAATTCTTGGGTCTTGAGGTAAGTAACTGTGTGCTTCAGCTTTTTGTTCAAGCTCAGTTTCTGACCGTTTTTGGTTTAATGCAGGTCTACGAACATGGTTTTGGTGTAAACAAAGCCCCCAAAAGCCTCTCTGATGGGCCAAGCATCCTGGCTCTGGGATTCCCTGACTGTGAAAGCTCTCACCTCTTGCTCATGGAGCTCGAAAAGGACTTCACGCCGTTGTTTAAACTAGCGGAAACTCAAACGGACGGTTCGGGGAAGCCTCAGTTTCTCAACGATCTGAGCAACGTTCTGCGTGTTAAGAAGATTGATATTGGGCAGATACGGATTCTTGAAGATGATCTCAACTTGATTACATCCGATGTAGCTAGATTTGTGTCTTCGTTCTCAGACGCTGAGAGGAGCTTGAGTCAAGCGTCTGGACACCGTGGTCCTGGATTAGTTGAGGAGTCTTTGGCGGAGATGAGTGGAGGCCAGTTGAGTTTCTCTAGCATCGTTGATGAAGTGTTTGGACATCAGAAAGTGACGTCATCCGCTGATGGAAAAGCTCTGCTGTTGACTAGCTATCAATCTGATTCCTTCTACAGTACGCAAGGCCCTTTGGAATCTAGCTCTTTTAATCTGTTGTCATCTCCTCCCCCTGGGAAGGGTTCAGCTATGAAGAAGAACTCTAACAAAGAGTTGTCCATGGTATTGTCTCCATCCCTAACTGTTGTCTCTGAGTCAGCTGATCTTGCAGTTACCTCTGATGGTCCTTTGTTGAGAAAAGACCAGAAGTCACGGAAACGCTCAGCTTCAGATTTGCTAAGATTGATCCCATCTCTACAAGTAGTGGAAGGTGTAACTCATCCCAATAAGAGAAGTAAAACCTCTGCATCACAGGCCCTATCTACTGCAGTGGTAACATCAACAAAAGCTATTGGATGCAGCTATGGGGATCTCATAGCTGAAGCAAACAAAGGGAACGCACCGTCAAGCGTTTTCGTCTACGCTCTTCTCCACGTGGTCAGGCACTCTTCTCTGTCCATAAAGCACGCCAAGCTAACTAGCCAGATGGAGGCGCTGGACATCCAATACGTTGAGGAGATGGGACTGAGAGATTCGTTTTCAGACATATGGTTCCGTCTTCCGTTTGCTCAGAATGATTCCTGGCAACATATATGCTTGCAGCTCGGTAGACCCGGGAGCATGTGTTGGGATGTGAAAATAAACGACCAGCACTTCAGGGATCTCTGGGAGCTTCAGAAGGGAAGCAAATCAACACCGTGGGGATCCGGAGTCCACATTGCTAATTCGTCTGACGTTGATTCACATATCCGTTATGACCCTGAAGGCGTTGTTCTGACCTATCAGTCCGTGGAAGCAGATAGTATCAAGAAGCTTGTGGCCGATATACAGAGGCTTTCTAATGCTAGAAGGTTCTCCCTTGGCATGCGGAAACTACTTGGCATAAAGGCGGATGAGAAAACAGAAGAGCCTGGTGGTGCTAATCACGCTGTTAAAGGACCTGCTGGAGGGAAAGGCGGTGGGGAGGCGGTTGATAGATGGAGGGCTTTCAAGATTGAGGCAGTGGGATTGACGAGCCTGTGGTTTAGCTTTGGTTCGGGCATTTTGGCTCGTTTTGTTGTGGAGTGGGAATCAGGTAAAGATGAATGCACCATGCACGTCTCTCCTGACCAACACTGGCCACATACCAAGGTGAGTATTTCATAGGAATTACTTTTTACTCTTAAGAGGTATGTACAATAGAATTCTATAAATTAGTACTCCCAAATTAATAAATACCATAAATTAATAAATTAATAAACACCATAAATTAATAAATTTCTACTGTCCCATTGGGCCGGTTCAAAATATAATACAAATCGATAAAATAATAAAAGAATAGTTAAAAAAACATATGTAAATATATGGTCCCATTAAAATTATGAACTGATTATTTATATACTTATATACATTTTATATAAGTAAAAACAAACCATTTATTGTTTTTTTTATATTAACAATGGAATGATCTTAATATTTTATTAACATTTAATATATTTTGATGAGATTTAGTAAAATTATATCTAAAACCACATTTAAGTTCTATAAAACATATTATATACACCAAATAATATAATAAAAACAATATGAATGTCAAATTCCAAACTTTTAATTAATGTATATACATGAAAATATTTTGGAAAAATATATTTTAAAAAGAAAAAATCTAAAAAGGAAACTTTTTGTAAATTAATAAAATACCATAGTCCAACATTATTAATTTATAGAGTTTTTACTCTATATATATAATTTTGCTTATTGTGGGTTATTCTTGTACAGTTCTTGGAGGATTTCATAAATGGTGGAGAGGTAGAATCTCTTCTGGATTGCATTCGCCTTACTGCTGGGCCTTTGACTGCGTTAGCTGCTGCTACTCGCCCTGCCCGAGCTAGTTCAGCCACTGGCGTGACTGTCGTACCTGCTACAGCGACTTCCAGACAATCAAATCAGACGCAACAAACTCAACCTTCAACTTTAGCAGCTCCAAATGCTGTTGGCCAGTCTGCCTCAGGGAGTGCTGTTGCTTCTCCTTCTCCTGCTCCAAGTCCACTCGGTGGAAGTTTCCATGGAGCTGCAGGGAGAAGCGGACCTGGAATCGTTCCCAGCTCTCTCTTACCCATTGATGTCTCTGTAGTACTCCGTGGACCCTATTGGATAAGGATCATATACCGCAAACGTTTTGCGGTGGACATGAGATGCTTTGCTGGAGATCAAGTCTGGTTGCAACCAGCAACACCACCCAAGGGCGGTGCTTCTATTGGAGGCTCCTTGCCATGTCCCCAGTTCAGACCTTTCATCATGGAGCATGTTGCTCAAGAGTTAAACGGTTTGGAACCGAATCTGACAGGTAGCCAAGGAGCAACAAACCCAAGTGGTAGCAGAGTTAACTTTTCCCCTTCTAGTGCAATGTCAAGAGCCGTGATGAGTCGTGTAGGCAGCGTTGCTTCAGGATCTTTAGTGGTTGGCTCAGGGTTGTCTGTACGTAGACCACCAGGGAGCGGTGTGCCGGCACATGTAAGAGGCGAATTAAACACAGCGATTATCGGTTTAGGTGATGATGGTGGCTATGGCGGAGGATGGGTTCCTCTTGTGGCTCTTAAAAAAGTTTTGCGTGGGATCCTCAAATACCTTGGAGTACTGTGGCTATTTGCTCAGCTTCCAGATCTCTTGAGAGAGATCTTAGGTTCAATCTTGAAGGAGAACGAAGGCGCTCTCTTGAACTTAGACCAAGAACAACCAGCGTTACGCTTCTTTGTCGGGTATAATCTAAAACCAAGAACTTAGACAAATCATATCGCGTGTTTGTGCTAACCTTAGTTGTTATTTTCTTGTGGTAGTGGCTATGTATTTGCGGTGAGTGTCCATAGAGTTCAGCTTCTTCTTCAAGTCCTCAGCGTGAGGAGATTCCATCACCAGCAACAGCAGCAAAACGGTTCATCAGGTACTGCTCAAGAGGAGCTAACACAATCCGAGATTGGAGAAATCTGTGACTATTTCAGCCGCCGTGTTGCATCAGAGCCTTACGATGCTTCGAGAGTCGCCTCGTTCATAACACTCCTCACATTACCTATACCAGTCTTAAGAGAGTTTCTTAAACTGATAGCTTGGAAGAAAGGGTTATCACAATCACAACAAGCCGTAGAGGTTGCTCCTGCGCAGAGACCTAGGATCGAGCTATGCCTAGAGAATCATTCCGGTGCAGATGTTGAAACTAGCTGTGCAGCTAAAAGCAATATCCATTTCGACCGGCCTCAGAGCACGGTTGACTTTGCTTTGACCGTGGTTCTTGATCCTGCGCACATACCTCACATAAACGCAGCTGGAGGAGCGGCGTGGCTGCCGTACTGTGTATCGGTTAGGTTAAGGTACACCTTTGGGGATAACCCTAGCGTGACGTTTCTTGGGATGGAAGGAAGCCATGGAGGAAGGGCTTGCTGGCAGCGTGTTGATGATTGGGAGAAGTGTAAACAGAGAGTGAGCCGTACGGTGGAAGTCAACGGATCTGCTGCAGGAGATTTGACTCAAGGGAAGCTCAAATTGGTTGCAGATAGTGTCCAGAGAACATTGCATCTATGTCTTCAAGGTCTCAGAGAAGGCAGTAGTAATAATAACACTCTTCAAAAGGAGTTTACCATATAGGGATGTAAACTTTTGTCAGTTTGTTGTCTTAATGTGTACATACAATCCTTTGGTTGTGAAATTTTGGTTGAATTTAGACATTACCATAGATAAAAATTTGCTTCAGAAAGATTATTGCATTTTTATTACAAATGAATAAGATCCAAGTTTGAACTCATTTCTTCACATAGATGATGCAATATTCCTCTAATCTCAAGCCATCTTGGATGGTTCTGCCTCTCTGTAGCCACAAAGCTATGAGCTCCCTCTACTCCTACTACACTACTGTATCCTGCAACCTTCTTTACTCCACGGCTCTCCATTGCTTCTCTCGTCTTGTCTGAATATCCAAATCTTCTAGCGGCTGCATAGATGTTGGACAGCAGCACGTATCCACCTTCTTTGTCAGGCTCCAACTTAAGCAACTCCGTTAAAGCCATCTCTGCGGTTTCGATATCTTCTCCTCCTCGGCAAGCGCTTAAGATTGATCCCCACATCGACTGGCTTGGTCTCATTGGCATCTTCTTTTGCACTATGTCTTTTGCTTCTTCTACTCTCCCCGCCCTGCACAAGAGATCCACAAGGCTTCCGTAGTGCTCGGTTTCAGGGTCAAACCCGAATGCCTCCTTCATGTGGTTGAAAACGTGTAGCCCTTCCTCCACTAGGCCGCTATGGCTGCAAGCTGTTAGGACAGCGAGGAGAGTGACTTTGTTCGGCGTCACGCCTTCTTCTTGCATTTTTTGGAATAGTTCCAGAGCTTGCTTGCCGTTTCCATGGAAGGCAGTCCCGGATATCATCGTTGTCCATAGCGTGACGTCTTTTTCAGCAACTGTCTTGAAAACCATGAAAGCCCTCTCGATGCTACCACATTTGCAGTACATATCCACCAGAGCCGAACCAAGAAAGGCATCAATCTGCAATCCCAGACGGATCATAAACCCGTGTGCCCATCTTCCTTGGCTAAGCTCTCCGTTGTTTGCTGCACCACTTATCAAACTTACAAAAGTAACTCCGTCCGGAACAACCTTCTCCACTATCAACATCTCATAGACCAACTCTCTAACAACTCTCTGATCACATCCCTTCTTGGAGTAACCAAGAAGCAGAGAGTTCCAGGACACAAGATCTCTTCTAGGCATCTGATCAAAAACCTCCCGAGCAGCTTCCATGTCCTCAAGCTTAACAAAGCCACCAACCATAGTGTTCCAAGAACACGTATCCTTCTTCGTCATCACATCAAACACTCTTTTCGCAAAACCAGAGTCTCTGCATTTGAAATACATGTCTAAAACAGCATTCCACAGTATCAAATTCGACGAAGAGCCAGGCTTCCTCCTCTCAATCCAACCATGAACTCCTTTCCCAAGCCTAACATCAGATAATCTACCACAACAAACTAAAAGACCCAACACCGCGTACTCGTCAGGCTCAATACCATCACCAACCATCTTATAATACAACTTCATCGCCTCTAAACAATACCCCTTCTTAGCATAACCAACAATCATAGTATTAAAAGAGCTCACATCTCGTTCAGGCATTTCATCGAACACCTTCTCCGCATAACCCAAACCCCCCAGCTCCATATAGAGCTTCACCAGAGAGTTCCACAGGTAGTAATTATTCCCTTCAGACAAAACCCCAGAAACAGTTACATGACAATGAATCTGCTTCACTTCCGACAGAAAGTTCGTTACTTTCATCAAGTACAGAAACGTTTGCCTGTCGGGACAAACACCGTGTCTAACCATGGACCCATACAGACCAAAACATTCCTTCTTCGAAAGAGCAGAAGAGATCATTGTGTTGTAAACGAAAACGTTTGGGTTCGGTGTGAAGTTACGAAACAGAAGCTTCGCCAAGTCGATATTGTCTGGATACGTGATCGCTGAGAACAAGATGAGACGGCTCATGGGAAACGTGTCGCATATGAGATTGACACGCATGATGTTCGCTAAGATCTGCTTGAACTGGTGCCTCGAATTGCATTTCTCGAGCAGAACAAGAGATTGGTGATTGAGGTCGAGGGAGTGAAGAGGATCCCATGTTGTCGTCTTGCGTTTACATTCGGTGGCAAAGAAACGAACTCCTCGACGCACGAACATAGAGCAGAAGAAACAGAGCTGAAAGCTCTTGTCTTTGTCGGAATATTAGTTTGGCGTATAAGTAAAATCAAAAAAGATTTGATCTTCGAAGTTATGTAACTTCAGATTCAAATTCAATCATACCTTAGACCACAACCTACGATCAAATGTGTTGTTCAATGTTCAAAAATGGCTTAGACAGTAAACAGTCGTTTTGTAAATGCCTTGTATATGACTATTAGTTAACCGTATTATTCAGTTCTATAGACGTTAACAAATATTTTATTTATTTTTATGTATTTTATATTTATATTAGATATTTTAGTTTTTAGATTTAACTATATAATTATTTTAATGAATTATAAAAATTAGACATTCAAAAATAAAAAATTAGACAATTTGTATATTTACACTATTTTTGATTTGTCAGTTTAAGACTAATTTAAATCAATTTTAACCTGTGTATAAATCAGCTTTTAACAAAAAAAAAAGAAAAGATTTGATGTCTCCGCCTAGAACATTGGTATTGTTCATTTGTTTGTCCCATGATTTTTGACTAGTTGCAATGATCAATTACTGATTACTGTTAACCACTGGCATGACCAAAACCAATAACAATCAATCTATAACTTGCAACCAGTCAGTCACAGCGATCTATCAAGCAGAGCCATAGTTTATCATTTGTGTATGATTTATTTGAACATTAAAATCAATAACATAATGTGTTGTTTATCCTAATGACCAAGTGTCTGAGAAGATCTCTGTAAAACATTAAGCAAAGGGAAAGTCCTATGCAATCTCTTGAATGAAAACTCAGAAATGGCGTCGATTCGAACCAGATCATTAGCTAACTCCATAGCTTCAGCTCTATATCCAGCAAATCCAATCCCTTCAATAAGCATTGTATAAGTAGTCTCATTAGGCTTACACCCATCCTCCACCATTGTGTCAAGAACACCTATCGCGTCATCAATCCTATGAGCTTTACAGTATCCCAACAGAACAATGTTGTATGTAACAACCGAGGGATGAAACTCACAGCTTCTCATATCAACCAACAACTCGAAAGCCTCGTCAACCATCCCTTCTCTGCATAGACACGAGATCATCGAGTTATAAGTGATCTCATCGGGGTCTACCCCGTCACTAAGCATCTCTGATATCATTTGTAACGCCCTGATCTTATCTCCGCTGCTCCACAGCGCGCTGAACATCGTGTTGTAGGAGCTGGAGTTCGGCGAGCAGCCGACTTCGCCTAGCTTCCCGAATATCTCCAACGCTTGATCCGCTTTCCCATTCTTGCACAACGTAGCCAGCACGGTGTTGTAGTTCACCACGTCCGGTAAACATCCGTCCGAGATCATTGTTTCCAAGAACTTGATAGCTAAATCTAACCTACCTTCTCTACAAAACGCCGCGATCAAAGGGTCGTAGCTATAAGCATCAGGCGTCAACCCCTTTTCCTTCATAAGCCTAAGGAGATTCAGCGCTTCATCGATCTTTCCATCGCGGCACAGAGTAGTGATCAGAATGCTGTAAGTCACAACGTTCGGCTCACACTTCTCAGAGAACATCTTGCTCATCAGCTTCTCTCCTTCCTCCCATTTCCCTTGGTTCAAAAGCGCGCGAAGCAAGATGTTGTAAGAGATCACATCAGGCTCACATCCCTTCACTTCCAAGCTCCGAATCATCTCGAAAGCGCGCTCCACCATCCCTTCTTTACACATCCCTCTGATGATCGTGTTGTAAGTAAACATATCAGGCTTCAACCCTCTGGACAACATCTCATCCAACAGCTTCAAGGCCTCGTCGACGCCGCCTTCAAGCATCGTCGCTTCGATCAAAATCGTGTAAGTAATCACAGTAGGCTGACAATTATCATTAACCAACTGATCAAACACCTTTAAGGCAAGATCAAGCTTCCCTCTGCTACACAAGCTACCAATCATTATGTTGTAAGTCACAGTATCAGGGGAAAAGCCTTTGCTCCTCATCCTATCGAGAACTTTCGTGGAGTCGTCGATGCGGTTCACCTTGCAGAACCCGTTGATCAAGGCGTTGTAGGCGAAGACGTCAGGCTGCCCGAACTTCTCGAGGATCTCCATGACCCTAACGGCTTTGGGGACGTTGCGGAGGTTGAAGAGGCCTTTGATGAGCTTCGTGCAGAGGATCACGTCGGGGCTGTAGCCTTTAGGAACCATGCTCTCGAGGAGGTGGAGAGCCTCGGTGTAGTTGCCTGACCGGCACGAGCGGTGGAAGATTTTGAGCGTCTGTGTGTCTCTGAATCCGAGAGAGTGTGAATGAGTTTGTCTCGCGTCCGTTGTGGATGCTTGAAGATTGGTTGAGAAAGGTTTGACATTGACGTTAGAGCAGGTTAAGAAGCTTCGATTGTAGTGTTTATATGTTTTGGAGTAGAAAGGGATGGTGAAACCGACGAGCTCAGAGGAAAGTGGCGTCATTTCTATCTGTTTTAAGGTTCATGGAAGTGGGCGAAAACAGAGGAAATGAAGTAAAGGAACAAACTTTCTGGGGAGTTCAGGAGAGGAGCGAGAAACCCAGAAGCGGAATTGCGATCGGAGAAGAATCGAGAGGTGAGACGGTGGAGATAGTGCGAGAGGAGAGGGAAAGGCGAGGACTTTAGAGGATAGAGAAGGAAGGGGGAAAGCAGGAACAGAGGACGACCACGACCACTCGTTTTCTAATCCTCAAAATGCAAAATCCTTAATGTAATAATTTTGTTTGATTTATTGTCTTAACCGGGAAAGAGAAGAATACAGGGATACAGGATAGGATTACAAGATAGAATCAATCCCGCTAGTTCAGTGACGTTTGTCCTGAGTCTTTTGATAAACAGAGAGAGTCAAAAGCATTTGAGCGATACGACGACGTTTTGAAGATAATTTAGTCAAAGTTCTTATAGCTTAGCGTTCATGATGATAATATTAACATATAAATGCAAATGCCAATATGAGATTTCGCAGTGACTAAGAAAGTTACCGAGGGTAAAAAATGAAGTTAAAATAACCTGTTTAATTACTCACCCTGTATGGTTACACTTGATGAGACCCTCTTTTTGGATGAGAAGGTTCACAAGGAATACTATATACTTTTCCCACATGTCTTCTTTCTTCTTCTTCTTCATGCTAGTCATTAGCAGGTGAAACTACCAGCATGACCTAGTCTCTCTCTCTCTCTCTCTAAGCTATTATCATATATTCTTATGAGAACAAGAAAATTATATTATTCCTTAGCTTAGTTATATATGAAGCTTAAGAGAGGAAGACAAGATCATGCTGGCAGCTTAACTGCTACTGGTGCATGGGATATTTACTTGCATGTACACATGGATTTGGGTGTGTTGTGTGTGTGAGCTTCTTGTTTCATGAGGGTAATGAGAGGGAGAAGAAAGGTATAAATAGTCTCGAGAAGCTAGAGGGTGTGATTTGTGAATGAATCATTGATCATTATTTGAATATTATCATATTATTATTACTTTATTGAACGTTAGTTGTGTTTGAAGAGTCGGTCTGATGTAAATTTAAAGCTTTTTAATGATGATTTAATTAACAATTTCTGTGTTTGGTTCTTCAGAACAGTAACATACAATTAGTAATAAACACGTGTCTGTAATCAGAATTTCCAACAATTAAATAAATAAGTAATATACATACATATCAAATAGAGAAAGGGATAGTTGATGACATGATGTATTAAGGAAAAGAGAGAAAGATTAATTGGTCATGATTTCACATTTACATATGTTAGGTTGTTAACCAATACAACGAAACTCTCTTACTTTTTGTATTATATTATCTCTACTTCGCTACAGATGTCTTTTCAGTTTTTCCACACAGTAATAAGATAAAGTAAAAACATTTCACATACAATGAAACAACACTAATTCCTCGCCCAAATACATAGTGAAATTTGTGATGTTACCTTCCCATCGTCTGCTCTATATTTGCGAAGTGATTTTGCTACAGGTTCTTTCTACGATCAATTAACAAAACAAATATGACATGGTTACTGAAATTGATGACATGGCTTCAGAAAAAATATGACATAGATAATTTCATTTAATGTTAATTTATATTTTGGCAAACTTATTAAAATAAGATAATAATTCATATATTACATTTAATATTGATATTTCTTTTTGATAATTTTTTTTAAAATATGGTAATAACTCATATATTATCTATAAAATAAATATATTTATATATAACATTTTAAATTTCGAAATATTATTATTTTTGTATAATTATACAATTTGTATTACTAAAGTTTTCAAAAATTTATACAATTTTTTAAAATTTAAATATCTAATCGTAAGATCATTAGTTTTTTATATATATACAAATTTATAAATATTGTTTAGGCTAAATTTTTGATAATTATACAATTTTATATCATTTTTATTAATTTTATACAAATTGATTTAATATATATCAAATTTATATTAAATATTAGTAAGAAAATAGTAAAATCTATAATATTTAATAAATTTATTTTAAAATATAAGTCAAGTTTAAAAAGTTACTTACTGCACATGATGCAGGAAAACACCTAGTTATCTATATTTCATTAAGTGAAAATAGATAGAGAACTTTAGTATGAATTTAAACTGAAGATATCAAATAGTATTACGGTTTCAAATATAGCGATTTGTTGCAAATAATAAGTATTTTGTTTAGTAAACAAAGAAGGCATTTGGGGAGTTGAGAAAGTGATGAGAACATGAACTTGTGGTCCCGTTATGAATTACAGATAAAATAAGATGCAAATTGAATATTGGTCACGCCTAAAGACAACGCATGCTGACACATATACCAAACATACAGAAGGTTAAAAAACTAGAGCCGTCAAGAAAATAAAAAGGATAAAAAATTAGAAAGAGTATTTACTATTTTGCATACAATGTTACATCCAAGAACCATGTTAATAAGGATCTTTTCTTCTTAAGTTGCAAGTGACATGCACAACAAAGAAAACACAATTCTTATACAAAACAGGCAAGCACTATTAAAATGCGTTTTGCATAGCTTCGACTATTAGTAACTTCTGTGCTGATAGATTCAATTATTAGAAGAAAATAGTGTGAAACCAACCGAAATTGGACTATATAAAACTACTTGTTGCAATAGTATTAATTGTGGGCAGTCATATCGTAGTATGCATCATGCATGCCAACATTATATAAAATAAAATTAGACTAGTTGATCTATTTGAATGGTTTTAGCATGTGAATTATGAACTGGAAAGACGCAAAGGGATGATGATGAGAGGCATATGTTTTGTTCAAATCTTTTGGTTAGAGATCTGGTGACACTGCAAAATATTTAATCGTGAGACGCATACCGTTTCACTTTCGGCTAACAAAATTAGATTTAATAAAATATTCCATTTTTGGTTATTATAATGTTGTCATTTACTTAGCCAACCAAGCCTCTATTACCCAATCACATGAAACCCATATGTGAATGTAAAGTGAATACCTTATATATTAATTGAGGAACATTTGAAAAGATGTAACCTCAATTTTGTAACCTCAATTTTGTATTAATTAAAAGAGGCCCCAATGCATAGGTGGCACTCAATTAGGTAGTCAATTACATTCAATTGAAAAATAAGTAGGTCCACATTCGATTTTTATATGTTGTTAGATACATAAGTTGGTCAAACTATATGATATAATGATATGATATGATATTTTCTTTCCTTAAATAAAACCTACGGAATTACCATAAATGACTAATATATATATGACAATTAATGAGTTTAATAATAAAGATTTGATAACAATGTATATCTCCTCCATCATTTTTTGTTTAATTTTATATTATTAAAATAAATTAAACAATCAAATTAGCTATAAAAATAAAATTTAGATTTTTTCGTATATGTTATATTTTGAATTTTTAAAAACGACAATAAATGACTAAAACTATTAAAATTATTATGTTAAAAATTAATGATCAATTGGTTTAACATTTTTATTATAAGAAGATACACATGATTTTAAAACCATATGAGTAAAAAATATCATTTAATAATAAAATAAATATATATATATATATATATATATATATATAAAACACTATATACCATAAGATTACATAAATATTTTAATATTAAAACTTTCAATGAATTTTCAAGAACATTTATAAATTATAAATTTATTAAAGATTTCAGATTGAAAATTTTGTTATCGATGATTTAAATATTTTGTTATAAAACGATATGAACGATCATAGAACTGTATGATTATAAATTCTTATTTAATAAATAACTATACAAAATATACTATTCCTAGAAAAATAGGTTGGTTCATCTTAACTTATATTACACTTTTTATTAAACTAACTATCGAATTGATAAATAACGTACCAAAAAATATTTTGCACTTTCCTTAAATAAAAGCTACGAAATTACCTAATATGATTAACGTATATGTGAAAATTAATTATAATGAATAATAAATATTTGATAACAATTTTTGTATCTTAGTTCTTTTTTTAATTTTATATTATTAAAATATATTTAAAAATCACATTAAATATATAATAAAAACATTTATAATTTTTCTTATATGTTATATTATGAATTTTTCAAAACGTCTATAAATTATTAGAAATTTGAATATCCCCACTCTGAAAATTTTGTGATCAATAGATTATTTTTTTGTCATAATAAGTTACAAATGATCATAAAATTGTATTAATATGAACTTTTATTTAATATTATAAGAAGATACACATTATTTTAAAATCATATGAGTAAAAAATATCATTTAATAATAAAACATATATATTTATATATATATATAGAGTATACTATATACCATAAGATTACATAAATATTTTAATATTAAAACTTTCAATGAATTTTCAAAAACATTTATAAATTATAAACTTATTAAAGATTTCACATTGAAATTTTTGTTATCGATTATTTAAATATTTATAAAATGATATGAATGATCATAGAACTGTATGATTATAAATTCTCATTTAATAAATGACTATATAAAATATACTATTCTTAGAAAAATAGGTTGGTCCATCTTGACTTACATTATATTTTTTATTAAACTAACTATCTAATTGATAAATAATCTACCAAAATTTTTTTTGCACTTTTCTTAATTAGAAGCTACGAAATTACCTAATATGATTAACGTATATATGAAAATTAATTATTATGAATAATAAATATTTGATAACAATTTTTGTGTCTTAGTTCTTTTTTTTAATTTTATATTATTGAAAGATATTAAAAAATCACATTAAATATATAATAAAAGCATTTATATTTTTTCTTATATGTTATATTTGAATTTTTCAAAATGTCTATATATTATTAGAAATTTGAATATTCCCACTCTGAAAATTTTGTGATCAATAGATTATTTTTTTGTTATAATAAGTTACAAATGATCATAAAATATAACGCATATGAATTTTTATTTAATAAATATTCAAACTAAATAATATATATATATAAACACTAATGATTTAAAGCAACAAGATTGGCTGATCAATTTAGTCGTCCAGTTGAAATCTTTCAAAAGTATGTGAAAGACTAAAGTCAAAGTAAATATTGATTTAGAATAGTAGTTATATTTTACTAACCAAATACCGAAAAAAACCGAACCGAACCGAAACTAACCCGATATCCTGGTTGAACACCCGTAATCCAAATGAAGCCAAACTATTGTTTCATTCTCCAAAATATAATAAAAATAATAACTTAATCCCGCGCAAGGCGCGGATCTTATCCTAGTTGATATTGTATTCGAGAAAGGCGAATGATTAAATTATCATAATTATATACACGAAATTTATTTTCAGACAATAAATGGACAGACCTATAATAAGCAAAGACGAGCCCCGGGTCAACACCAATTGAATATATGAGTTGCATAGTTATCCAGCTTTAAAAAAACAAGAAATTTTTTTTTAAAAAAAGGTTTTAAAATTGTTTAAAAAAATAAAGAGTTGATTTAAAAAAAAAAGAAAATAAAAAAAATTCAAAAATATTCGAAAAGAATTTCGAGAAAACTAAAAAGGTAAAAGAATTCCATTTTTATTTAAATATTTGTTTATTTTCAATTTACCTATAAAATGAGAGTATAATAGTCAATTACCACTTAATAAAACCTATTTTAGTGTTTTTCTTGTGTGCTATTTTATGATAAAATATTAATTTGTCATACTTTTACTTAATGATTATTTTGAGATGTTCCTTATATTTGCTCGTAAACTTCATTGGTACAAGGATATTTTAGTCCTTTTGATATTTTTAATATAATTTAACCGTCATTTATCATCAACTAGTAGAGATGGTAATTATGAACCTGGACTGTGGGCCTGGCCCATAAATGACTGTCGCGAAACGGTATTGGGACGAAGTTTTCTAGACCTGCAGATTTATGGGCTTTTCGGATTGGGTCTTTACGAGACTGGATCTTTTGTGGGATGGACCGAAACGGATCGTGCGGGATTACAAGACCCGTATTTTTTTTTCATTTCTTGTTTTACTTCAAAAAAAACAAGAAAAAGAGTGAGAAGAAGGCGATTTGTGTGACTTACCCCGAGAAAACGTAAGGAGTTTCGGGGTTGATGATTCGAGTTTCGGGGTTGATGATTCAAACTACGTCAATGACGACTCCAGTTCCGGCTATGACGGTTCGAGCTTTGGCGGTGTTTTGATTTGGTTTTCTCTTTTTATTTAATTTGGGATTAGTAGTTTTGATTTGGTATCTGATTTTATTTAATTTTTGGATTCAACAAACGAAGGCATTGGTTATAAGTTTATGAGTTATAAGCTAATAAATACCTTATGTAATTATCTTTACTTGATATGTTAATATGTTTTGGACGTGACAAAAAGTAACTACAACTATTGTTTTGAATAAAAAAAAAAAGAAACAAATCAATGGCTGATGACTCATATCTAGTTAAATCGACAATTTGAATCATAATGCAAAGTGGCCTGAAATGTTTTGGAGTGGGTTGAAGCGTTCTGCTGCGTGTATTATCATATGTCCCGTGGACCGACCGCAAAGGCTTATTATACATATAGCGGGACGGGTTTGGAAAGTCATTTTGGAAACGACAGCCCGTGCGGACCTGACCCACTGATTGAAGAAAATCCTGTTGCGGTTCGGGACGGAATGGGAAGAGACAATCTGTTTGCCATCTTTATCAACTAGTCTTCTATAATAATAAAATAGAGTCATACATTTTATGCTGTATTTCAAACACAATAATAGTACTACGACAAAAAAAAAAAAAAAAAAAAAAAAAAGAATATGCTAGGGAAAGAGGAATATGAGTAAAAGGGCCTAGTACAGGCCAAAACTAAAATGAAGACCCAACGAGAAGGATAGTTACGGCCCAAAAAAGGTCGAGAGAGAGTCTCTATAAAGACCAAAAATCCCTAGAATTTGAAAACAAAATATCTTCATTGCCTCTCGAAAAACCTAGCACAGCAGTGGCCATGGACGAATCCACGAACAAAGAAATGAAATTGTTTCTTCTTCTTCTTCGTAGTAGTATTGTTTCTGATAAGATCGATTGTAACAACGTAGGGTCTGGAATGGAAGGGTAGTGATGCAGAGATTCCAAAAGGCAGGAGGTTCGTTTCTCTTTTCTGAGATTTTGTATCTGTAATTAGATAAGATAGATAGATCATAAATGGTGATTAATTATTTAAATTCTTTTGCAACAGCATTGATATAAGGCCCGGGGGATATTGGTCCAAGATCAAAGTAATTATTCGCTTACTGTTTCTCGAAATTAGTTGTTTCTTGATACCTGATTACATCTTATATTTACTTTTAAGGTTCAGGAATTGAACGATAGTTACGCAGGGAGCAGGTTCGTCTCTTTTCCTATCTAATTAGATAGAGAGATCATTCGGTAATTAATTAATATCCTTTGCAATATATATAGCATTATTAGGAGGATGGTGGTCAAGGGATACGACACGTCCCCTCATACTCCTAGGGAGGATGTGGAAGAGGCTCTGAGAAAACACTTCGCATCACGTGGAATAAAGTTAATTACGCCTTTATCTATGTTTATGAAGAATATGAAGCAAAGGCGTTGAAGCTTCAGGGAAGTGACATGGGAGGACGTATTTTAGAAATTACGTCTTACCCTTTTGAAGACAATCACCTTGACCATGTCTTTCCTCCTTGCAATCCCTCAGACGATATCCGACAGCGCACGTAAATTGATTCTTTTTTTTTCTTTTTCTTATTAATTGTATCCGTGTGTGTCATGTTGATAATATGATCTCTCTCTCTCCCTCTCCTGCTATAGGTTGAAAATTACAGGATTTGATACTTCCCTTGATGAGGATGATATCGACAAGATGCTACTTGAGTTTTTCCCTGAATCCGGTATTATGGATATCTGTAACGGGTGTGTTTTCTTCCTCCCACCAAGTTTGCTGGTTAATTTTTATCAACTTGCTAACTAAAGCCACCGTTTGAGTTTTTTGCAGCTTTGTTCTCCTTGTTATCTCTGGACTAGATACTATGGACAAGGCTCTGAAACTTAGCTGAAGAACTGTACGAGGCTCTAAATTTGCAGTCACTACGGTCCTCCCTATAAAATTGGTGAGGTGTGGCTTATCACGCGCAGGTACGTTACCTTTTCTTCTTTTATTTTCTTCTTTGAGAAACAAAAGTGTAAAAAACCTTTCATTCATTGCGTCTCTTTGTTTGTTTGTTTCAGCTAGGTTGCCTTTGGGTAAGAAAGCTTAAAAGTGACGAGAAATCAGAAGATGATCAAGACTTACGGATTAGAAATGCTCTCTCTCTCTCTCTCTCTCTCCCGTGTTATTAACTACTTGTCATGCAATGCCTCGCTCTTCGAAATGTTATGTTTTGTCTGGATTTTAAATGTTATGTTTATATTCTTGTGTGCTGTTTTTTATGATAAAACATTGTAGAAACAATATTACAAACTTGGTTCTCCAATCAAGTTTTTAGTAAAGTTTTTAGTAACTTAAAAAGACTAAGCTTAATACCTATGTTTCCACAAAATGAAATATTGATCCAAGGCCTCGGTTCCCCCTTGTCCACCGAAACCGTTGATATTGGTTTTGTTTTCATTTCGTGCTTTCTAATAATCTCACTTATTTTGTCATCAAAATGCTCTCTTCTAATTAATTAAAGTTTAGAACTTGAACACCATCAAATTCATCAATCTTACTCCAACTTGTCCAGGGCTCTAAATGATATTCTCTCCGTTCAATATTAAGTGTCATTGTAAAAAAAAAATTCCGTTACAAAATAAATATCATTTTCGGTTTTCAATGCAAAATTTATTAATTTTATTTTATATATTTTTTTTTAATAACGTCTTATCTTTATTGATATCAAATCAATGCAACATATTACATGAATCATAAATTACATCAAACATGTTGTTAAAGAAAACTTTTATCAGAAATAGCAGTAACACGATGCTTCCTAACGCATTCGTAGGATATGCTGATTCGCTAGCATGGTCCATGTCACATCACTCCCTCGATTATCTCCACGTAGTAGCTACGTGACCGTGGATTCGAAGATCTTTGTGATCCCTGATGATGAGAGTCTCTCATCTACTGATACGTTACTCATTGACTGTAGGTTTCACACGGCAGCACACCACCTCCCAAGCATGCCAAATGAAGTCGGTAGTGTCGGTGAGATAAGTATCGAAGGATACAAAGCATATTCGAGAATGAATATGTTCTTGAACCGGATCCCTCAGACTTTCGTATGTATGTACCAGTGGACTTACAAGAGTGATCATAAGCTCTACATGGTGACTTTAAAGACGGACATCTTAAATTTAAAGGCGTGGTACGATAATGAATGCTCTCTGGACGCAGTATCCTACTTCTCCGATCCACGGTTCAGAGAATTACAAGCGGTTGATGTAAGACAAATTTGTGTACAAGATGAGAAGGGCGTCAAACTAATCACTGATGAGGATGCTAATGTTTCACGCCCTGTGATATATGGTGAAAAGGTGGTTGTGTTTTTGCAAATAGAGATTTGTGAGAAGAAGGAAATCTGGTGTGTTGAGATCAAAGTGGAAAGGGATCAAAAGGGGGAGTTGAGTGGAGTGGTTGTTTGGTTGAGGGACACTGGGCTGCCGGCCCTGACCTCATGGACGCTCTTGTTGTTAAGGTCTGATCATATTGACTATTGAGTCCTCTCTTATGGTCTCAATCATCTTATCAAATAAGCTTGTAATCGCAAGTTCTAGTCTACCTCAATATTTGAAGAAACTTCAAAAAGTAAGTGATAAGCAAAGAAACCAACAACAGAATAGTAGAAATCAAAGTGATAAATGATCACTCTTTTGTTTGCTCAGTGATCTTCAATCTTCTTCAACCCCTTCATATCAGTAGTCTCAACCCTGTAATTGCACCAACATTATCTCTAGGATTGTGAGTCTAGTAATAAAACATTTCTGAGATACTTACGTTGAGCCGTAAAGAGCGATCTTCTGAACCTTTGTGAGCTCAGAACCCGATTGGTTGTCTTCAATGAAAATCGTCAAGCTTTAATCAAATAGATAAAAGGTTAGGTCGAGCTAGTGATTTCGCTGAGCAAGTATAATATAACACAACAGAACATGGTAAAAGCATTTTACCTACGAACATTCTGAAACTTAACATATTTAAGAACCACCGGTTTTCCCTATAAAATTGATTTCAACAGAGAAGTCTCAATACAAGATGGAATAGATGTCACTAAATGAAATAAAATTTAGGTTTTAAGAAATGTTTTACCTTGAGGTTTTCTTCGGTTAGTTCAGCGGTGTCACTCGGAGGAAAATCATTGACGTTGCTGTATCAAAGAGGATTGAGTTATTACAACGATAATATTAATCACTAAGTCATATAAGCTATAATACCTGAAGCACATGTGTTCTTTGTTTGAGAAAAACTTCACCGTTTTAGGACCTGAGATGTTTATATAAGCAAGCAAGCAAAAAAAAAACATTAATAACAAAGTAACAAAACCAAATGCAACACTAAAAAAATCAAAAACAAATGTTTTCTTTTATTTTTTTAACAACATTACCTTCCTCTTCAGGGCCTTTGATAGCAAAAGAATGCAGTTTGACAACTTGGTTAAAAGGAATATAGATTAGTAGCTGTTCATCAGCATCACTCTCTAGGTTCAAACCCGCATCTTCTCTATACCCCTACATTCACAAACGAGTAAATCAATCAAACAATTTGCAAACTATTATTTGGTATTAAGGACTAATATGTTCTACATGTCAAAATAAATCATATTAAATATCAATAACCTGCTTGAGAGCATTGGGCAAGGAGTGACTTGAGCTTTGGTTGAGGCATTCAACACCTGACCAGTCAATGAAATCTAGCAGATCAACCTGAAATATCAAAACACAACAAATCAAACTTAATAGAATCCATTGCTCAAAAATTGCATCACAAGAGATTCGAAACCCTCATCAACCATAGATATTCTTCCCAACCAAAAACAAAATTAAGATTACTTTTAAAAGCATACACAAAAGAATAAAAACTAAAAAACAGATTACTATTAGTTCACCTGTCCCTTAGGAATATCGCTGGCTGATTCGGCGGACATCGTGAGTTTTTTCGTTTCGTTCTTGCAAAGAAATCTGAAAAATCGAGAAAGTGGAGGAAAGTAATTAGACTCGTAGACGAATCAAAACGACGCCGCAATGGTAAACCTCTGACTGCCTCAGCGGGTTAGAGTCTTCACCAACCAAATACGAGATTCATATTGACGATTATACCCCTATACCAACTACAAAACTAGGCCTGGACATTTCGGATATCGGTTCGGTTCAGTTCGGGTATTTCGCGTAGTTCAGATAGAGGGTTAGAGGATCCATTTACTACTTGATCTATTTTCGGTTCGGTTATGTTCGGATAGTTTCGGGTTCGGTTCGGTTCGGATAGTAAAACTAGGAACCGGAAAATACCCGAAAAAAATACGGTTCTCATTTGGATCCGGTTCGAGTTTGGATGGTTCGGGTAGTTCGGATAATTCGGGTAAAATATTAGTTATTTAGGGTAAAATATCAAATAATTAGGATGATTTAGATAAAAAAAATTGGATATTTCGGAGTACTTTGGATATTTTGGATAAAACTATTCGGATAGTTCCGGATACTTTCGGGTAATTAAGATACTTTATAATAATTTAGTTACTCTCACCTATTTTCAGATATTTTTAATAAATTTTTAAATTAAAAATATATGTTTATAATAATTTAGTTACCCTCACCTATTTTCATATATTTTTAATAAATTTTTAAATTAAAAATATATGTTTAGTTATGTTATATATATATATATAATTAATATTTTTAGTGAGATGAGGGTAACTAAACCTAAACCAGACCAGTATCCTCAGAAAATTTTGGGTATCTGTTCGGTTTTTGGTTCGGTTCCGGTTCAGTTATTTTGCTCAGAGAAATATATGAGCTGTTTGGATATTTGAGGATACTGGTCTGATTCAGGTTACTGGTATTTTGGTTCGATTCTTTTGTTCCGGTTATTTTGCCCGGACCTAAACAAAACTATTAAAACTACCCCTCACCTTCCTCTTCCACTAAAATCTCAAAAACCCAACCTCTACTATTTTGTTTCTACCTTGCTCCAACCAAACACTTCTCGTCTCCAATGGCTTCCTTATCCTTCGTCTCATCATCTCACCTCACTCTACGCGCTCCTTCTCCCAACCTACGCTCCTCCTCTCCCCGTCCCACCTCCGTTTCATTCTCCGTCAAGGCCCAGTCCGTCGCACTCTCCCAAGACGACCTAAAGAAACTCGCCGCCGAAAAAGCCGTCGAATCCATCAAACCGGGGATGGTCCTCGGCCTCGGAACCGGCTCCACCGCCGCCTTCGCCGTCGACCAAATCGGAAAACTCCTCTCCTCCGGCCAGCTCCACGACATCGTCGGCATCCCGACGTCAAAACGCACCGAAGACCAAGCCCGATCCCTAGGGATCCCCCTCGTGGCCCTCGACACGCACCCCAGAATCGACCTCGCGATCGACGGCGCCGACGAGGTGGATCCCAACCTCGACCTCGTCAAGGGCCGAGGCGGCGCGCTCTTAAGAGAGAAGATGGTGGAGGCCGTTGCCGAGAGATTTATCGTCGTTGCGGATGATACGAAGCTCGTGAAGGGGCTAGGAGGGAGCGGGCTGGCGATGCCCGTCGAGGTTGTTCAGTTCTGTTGGAAGTTTAATTTGGTGAGGCTGAGGGATTTGTTTAAGGAGTTTGGGTGCGAGGCGAAGCTGAGGGTTGGTGAGGGTGGGGAGGCGTATGTGACGGATAATAGTAATTTTATTATTGATTTGTATTTTAAGGAGCCGTTGAAGGATGGGTTTGCCGCGGGGAGGGAGATTGGGAAGTTTGAGGGGGTCGTGGAGCATGGTTTGTTTCTTGGGATGGCTACTTCGGTGATTATCGCTGGGAAGAACGGCGTTGAAGTTATGAACAAGTGAGGTTTTTCGCTGGATGAGAATTTTTTCTCCTTTGTGAAATTTGAAATAAACTCTTTAATTTCGATTCAGCATCATTCGAAATTTCAGCATTTCAGACAACAAAAATGAAGTGATCTTCGTATCCATGAATGATTGCAAATTGTATACAGTAGAAACTTTAATTCCAGTAACAGTGAGCTACTGAGAAAGTAGTCTAAATTATTCAAGCCCAATCTCATGAGTGATGGGCTTTAATCAACATTTTTCAAGCCCAATGATATATATTAAGGCATGCTATATAACATATTTAGGCCTGCTCTGTTTTTAGGACTTATAGGTTTTTGGATGGACTCTCAAATTCAAAGCACGATCAATAAACTTATTAAAACATTTATCAAATTTCATATATTATTGATCTAGATTCTTACTACTATTAAGTGTTTTTTTGCACCAGAATATAAATATTTTTTTGTCAACCAATATAAAGAATTTACACATGGCTTTTGATTGATAAATAGATTTAAAATGATCGATTTATTGATGATTTAGGTTAGAAATACATCAATGTAATTCCCAAAGATGAAACTGGCTTCTCCAATTCAATATCAAAAATCTAATACAACTTTGATTTTTCTTCATGAATTTGCATTTTGATTTTTTGAAACTATTTATTAAACAGTACAACCATGGGGAAAAGGACAAGAAGGAGATATAGCTACAGTCTGACTGGATCGAACAATGAACCTCCCTGCAATTTGATAGAACAACTCTAGAGAACAAAACAAAATACAAGAGTTACATCCATGTAACCAGGTAACCTTTTAAAAGGAAAAAATAGATCTCCCGTTGACATGATTATTAAAATTCAGTACACTCACGCTCACGCGGTTTTGCCTTTGCCCTCAGCTACTAAAGGTCTAATAAATAGTTTCATGGAGAAGGAAGGGAAGATATAAGTGGGTGTGAAGTAAGACGAAATAAGCTTTGCAAGAACTTATAAAATGAATAAAGACAAATAAAGATGTTTGCATAATGAATCATTTTTTTCTCAGCCAGTAAGCTTGAGGGACAAAAATATTTGTGTTGGTTGAGTGCCACTATGTTAATGACTTAATGTACAGACCCATTTTCATATCTAATTACAAACATATATGCATGTTTAATGAAAAATATGTATTAGCGTTTTGTTTCTACTGTAATGTTCAGGGTCATCTGGTTGTAAAAATACTGAAATTGTAATGGAAAACTTAAGTAAATATAGTATTTTCTATAAAATGAAGATGCACTGAACAAAATAAAATAATACTAATATAACAATGGAATATTCAAAATTTTATCTATTAGTATTGGGTTGTTATTAGAGTGTGTATTTATAAAGAGTTAATATAGATTTTGAATTTTGATTTTACAATGATTCTAGTGTTATTTAGTTGAGACTTTTCAAAACAATGTTATTTTTGTCAACACAATAATGTTATCTATAACAATGACATATGAACAAATATAACGTGGCAGCAATTAAATGACAGAAACCATAAGACAAGAAATACTTTTGTGATTTTATCAAAAAAGAAAAGAAATATGTCTCTATAAAAAAAAAGGTATGTCTATGTAGATATAGCAAAACAAAATTCACTACCTTTTAAAATACATTATTTGCCATGGCTTTTTTGTAACTCGACCTAATCAATTATTAATCAAATAATATTAATAAATCGTTATGCACGAACTACAAAAAATAATATATATTATCTCAAGGCGAATTTGTCATTTTATGCTTATAAACTCAAATCAATAAATAAAGTAAGGTCACATCATTTGGATAAAAGGGTGAGACATACTGTATAATATTAAACTGTAAATATTAAAGTATATATATATATATATATATTTTTTTTTAAATATTAAAGTATATTGTTGTCTGAAGTTTTATATAAAGGAAATTACAAAGTCTTGTTAACTTCCATCGAGCAAAATCTGTCGTTTTCCTCTCAAGAGAGCAGGTCTCACGGCGAACCAGTTTCTTCACCTTCTAGTATAATGCCTCCTCTTATTCACTACCGTTGCTCCTTCTCCGGAAACGGTGCCGTTTTGTAGCTTCCTCCACGTAATGCAGGAACTTCTGTCTTTCAACTTCTTCGTTTTCTTATTCAAAATCTCCCGATTGAATCTCACAACGACACCGTTTTAAGGTTTGTTCTATCTCTCTCACTCACCAAAATAACCGTTTTTTTTATTTCTTTTTAGCAACAATGCTGTGTTCTTCGTTGTGTTATAGACTGTCAAAAAAAAGCTGTGAATGCGAGGATAGTGATCTGTAATTCCAATTTATCTCAGAAAAGTTTTTGTCTTTTCACAATAAAACGTTAGAAACTTCTTAATAACTGCATTTTACACGACGAAAAGATTCGATTTTTATGAATAGGTTTCGTGTCAAAATCTTCTTTTACGTTTGGTGGGTTCGGCACGGCAAAACTTTTAGAACAATTGAAGAAAGAAAGTTTCACTCTTTCCGTTTTTGTTTAGTGCTTTTGCTCATTCTATTTGAGGTACGGTTCGTGTTGCTTAACAAGAAACATGATCTAAGGATAAAACTGATTTGTTTCAATGTGTCTTTTTATCTTCATTTGGCGTCAGATATTCTATAATCTCAGAGTTTGACAATGGAGCATTACGAGGTACTTGAGCAAATCGGAAAAGGGTCTTTTGGGTCTGCTCATCTTGTGAGACATAGGCATGAGAAGAAACTGTACGTCCTTCACGTAAAATTGCGTGGTGTTGTCTGAAATTTGAATTTATCTGTTATAATGTTCTGTTTCTTTTGCTGTCTGAAGGTATGTTCTGAAGAAAATCAGGCTCGCTCGGCAGAGTGGTAGGACAAGAAGATCTGCTCATCAAGAGGTTGTTTTATATCTCTTCTCCTGTTCTGTAAAGTGTAAACTAACAGTCTCCTGTTATCTCCTTTGTAGATGGAGTTGATTAGAAAGATAAACAATCCATTCATTGTGGAATATAGAGACTCTTGGGTTGAAAAGGTATAATTATATTTACAGTATCTTTTCGTTTCTTAAAATATAAAATTTGAAAAATGTAACCAGCAGCTCTATGGTCTATGGATGTGTGTGCTTGTAGGGGTGCTATGTGTGCATTATCATAGGCTATTGCAAAGGAGGAGACATGTAAAGCTTATTCCTACTGACTAAATAAGAGTCTCTTTGACACAGTTACTGACTTTTCTGTTTCTTGTGCTTTTACAGGGCGGAAGCGATTAAGAAAACGAACGGTGTATACTTCTCTGAAGAGGTTTGTGCTAAGACAAAGTGTGAATGAATGATTCTGGTCATTGACACAGTTTCTGAATCTCTCCTTTTGTTGTTTGTTATTAGAAACTCTGCAAATGGCTTGTTCAGATCTTGTTAGCTCTTGAGTACTTGCATGCCAATCACATTCTCCATCGTGATGTCAAGGTTGATGTTCTGTCCTAGGACCAAACATAATTTGTTGAAAATAATCTCTAGAACGATACAGAACTAACTTATTTATCCATCTAGTGTTCAAACATCTTCTTGACAAAGGATCAAGATATACGTCTAGGTAAGATGCTTTGCAAATTTGTTACATTATATCATTTTCCTTACCAATCATAGTGTGTCATATCAACTCATTGATGTATACGCAGGTGATTTTGGACTTGCCAAGGTCTTAACGTCAGAGGACCTCGCATCTTCAGTAAGTATATAGTATCCTTCAATTTTTATTTGTTCCGGACTTAGGTTTGATTCTTCAAAACCAGGTGGTGGGAACGCCAAGCTACATGTGCCCTGAGCTACTAGCTGATATACCCTATGGATCCAAGTCGGACATTTGGTCGCTTGGCAAGTTTATCATCTCCCATGACTAAGATTCTTAACATTTACCTCTAGGTGAATATTTCATCTGAATCTTTGTCTTTCTTTTTTCTTCAGGTTGTTGTATGTATGAGATGACAGCTATGAAGCCTGCATTCAAAGCTTTTGTAAGCTCTCAAACCTTACATTTATATGTTCCTCCTCCGGATTATGTTTTTTCATCACAAAGTTTTTTGATTGTTGCAGGACATGCAAGGACTAATAAACAGGATTAACAGATCAATCGTTCCTCCACTTCCAGCTCAATACTCTGCTGCCTTGTAAGTCTTGTTTTGTCTCAATGTGAGATTCTATTAAAATTAAACTTATCTAGGCAACTGCTTTCTTCAGCCGGTGTATGGTTAAAAGCATGCTTCGGAAAAATCCAGAAGCCAGACCAAGCGTACGTAACGTTTTATCATTGTCCTTTTTGTGAAAAGTGAACAAACTTGATTACTAAACATCATCTCTATTCTTCTGTTATATAGGCTGCTGAGCTTCTCAGACAACCGTTGCTTCAGCCGTATATTCAGAAGACTCAAGATCCAAAAAACAGTGTGTTGCCAGAATCTGAATCCGCCAGGAGAAACAGCTTTCCTGAGCAGCAGAGAAGGCGTCCTCCTCCACGCAAAAGCCATAGCTTTGGTCCAAGCAGGCTCAGGTGTAAAGAGGAAGAAGATTCTGTTTCTTCTTCTGTTAAAAAACCTGTGCAAGCATTACGTACAGATGAAAGTGGAGATGGAACCGTTGTTCGTAGAACCTCAGAGGCTTCTAAAAATTCTAAGTATGTTCCATTGAGATCAAGACAGCCTAGGAGTGATCTTGGTCAAGTAAGTGATCTATCCTCAATACTCTACTTACTGGTTTTACTGATTGTGTTAGATTCGGTTTTATTACGAGTTTCCAACTTAAACCAATCGGTGATAAGTGGATTGGTCCTGACAGGAGGTTTGTTTATACAATGTTGCACAGCTTCCTGTTTCATCACATCACACAAACCGAACATCAGCAGCGTTGATTCGCAGAGCCTCCATGCCTAGCACAAGAAAGCCTGTAAAAGCAATCAAAGACTCCTCTCTCCACCAGATAAACTCTCCCAACGTGTCAATGAACGCACCAAGAATCGACAAGATTGAGTTTACATTAGCATCATACGAGGAAGAGCCATTTGTTCCGAAGAAAGCATCGTCTCGAGGCTCATACAGCCCACCACTAGACTGCTCAGTCACAAAAGACAAATTCACCCTCGAACCAGGCCTAACCATAGAAGATGCATACCAGGAAAACAGGAGCAGCGAGTCATCATCTGATCAGAATGCAACCGCAGGAGGAGCATCAAGCAGGGCTTCATCTGGTGTAAGAAGACAAAGATTTGATCCTAGTTCTTACCAGCAACGTGCCGAGGCACTTGAAGGTTTGCTTGAGTTCAGTGCGAGGTTGCTTCAAGATGAGAGGTACAATGAGCTGAATGTCTTGCTGAGACCCTTTGGTCCAGGCAAAGTTTCACCTAGAGAGACAGCGATTTGGTTGTCCAAGAGCTTCAAGGAGACTACTAAGCTGGAAGATTAACTGATCATTTTTTAATTCTAACTTGTTGGGACTGTGAAAAGAATCTTCTACTTGATAGTTAACTGCTTAGGCTGTGTTATGTAATGAGTAGCTAACGTTTCTGTGTCTCTAATACTTTGAAATAGGCCTGAGTCTTCGGCTCGGGTTCGGACCGGTTTTTTTCGTCCGGGTCTTTCGAGTCCTAAATATTTAGATCCAAAAGGTACATAGAAATTTTCGGTTCGGGTTCAGGTCGGTTCTTCTCGGGTCCGGGTCGGTTGGGGTCTATAATTAAAATACCCATAAAATACCTGTAAACTTTCGGGTCCATATCGGTTCCAGTTCGGGTTCGGGTATTTAAGATCTGAAAAAGACATGACATACCCAATTCCATCAAATTTAGTTGATATTTATCATATATATCTAAAATGTTACAAAATAACTTAAATGAAACTATTAATAATTAAAATAAAACATTTTTAAATTCTAAATTTTACATTTTATAGCTTCATATTACTTAAAAAATATTACAAAACAACAACAAATGTTGTTAATAAAAGATATTTCAACTAAATTATAAAATAGTATATCTATACTATTATTTGCGAAGTGAATTTTCGGAATCGAGTTCTCACGTTAAAAGTTAGACTGGTTAATGTCGTTGTTACCCTTAATAAATTTTATATATAATAATCTAATTAAAAACAAATTTTATATTAATAATATTAAATTTCTAAAAAGATAATTCTCGTATATTTTGTTGTTATCTTGAAATAATATTTTATATTTCTAAAAAATAAGATAATACTTATATGTCGTGTTGTTATCTTTAAATAATATTTTTATTATAAAAATTAAGATATAAAACAGTATATAATTAAATATTAATGAAGAAAAAATATTTGTATAAAAATATAGTCTAAAACATTTATAATATATGAGTGTTTTGAAAATTTCAACACAATAATTAGTATATATATTTTAATGAAATTTGCTGTCATATATAAATTATTTTATGTTTGGTATAAACTTGTTAAGAATATAAATAATAATTTAACATGTTTTTTTTGAATTAACAAAATATAAAATAATAAATATCTATAAGAAGATTATGTCTGCATGTGCGGGCAAGACACCTAGCATAAAATAGAACACAAAAATATCGTAGTTTTAGATATACATATTTTTAAGCCAAGTACAAATCGGTTTTTATCGGGTCGGGTCTATTCGGATCGGTTCTTTTTAGGTCATGGTCTATTCGGGTCGGTTCTTTTCGCATCCAGGTCTATTCGGGTCGGTTCCTTTCGGTTTCGGTTTTTTCGGGTAAAAAAAATTTAGATCCAAAAAGTATTTGTAAATTTTCGGTCCGGTTCCGGATCGGATTTTCGGGTCGAGGTTAAAATGCGCAGGCCTACTTTGAAATTCAAGAAATTGCAACTATCATTGACGATTTGATGCTTATTTCGGACAAAAAAAAATATCCGAATACAACCGTTGTATCAGAGAGTCTCTCCAAACCGATAAAATGTTGTAAACCAGATCAAATACTCTCCATCATCACGACTTGAGCCGGTTTCAATTGAAAACCGATGATGTTAACCAGATCGGTACGAAAATATAACCGAACCGGGATCAATTAAAGGCGACTTTCGTGATGGAGCTTCTTCCCACACTAACAACAAACAGATCCACAAATTTTTAAGGCACACAAACAACAGAGCAAATCTAGAGAGATGGTGACGAAGACGGAGGAGAGAGAGCTAAACCAACTCGAGAATCAAGTCGAGAACGGAGGAGGAGGCATTTGGGAGTATCTCTGCCTCGTTCGCAAGCTCAAGGTTCGCCGATCAGAGATTGTGCTCAAGCACGGTCTCTCGATCTTGAACGATTCGGGAAAGCGATTCTCTCTTGGTCCAGATGGTATACGTTAATTGCTATTACAGTGTGTTGATGTGCTTCTCAATCTGTATTTGATGTAATTATCTGTTATTCTTAGATTGGTTTGTTCAGTGTTTCATCACTTACTTGAATACTTGATGTAAGGAAAGACTTTTGTTTCAGAAAGAAAAAACATGTTTCCATGGAGTTTGTTTAGTTCTGTACATATCCAATCTGTAATGCTTTGTTCTCTCCAAGGAGTTTTTTTTTTTTTTTTTTTTTTTGTAAATGTCATATCTTTCTCAATGTGATTTGATTTGTTTTTTTTTGGTGTCTTAGCTTAATTAGAGGTTTCTTTTACACTAATTGTTGAAATGCAATTGGAGAGCTGATGTTTGTTTAATAAACTTAAAGAGCTAAATGTCTTCCCTTTTTCTGTGTAGAATGGACACTATATGAGCAGGTAGCAATCGCAGCTATGGACTGCCAATCTCTTGCTGTTGCACAAGTGAGTTGCCTTCCACTACCACATTGAGGATGATAATTTGTTTTAAAGAATTGTTACATATTTTATTCAAGATTGTATATATGTATATATACTATTTCTGAGGTTCAAGTATCTTGTAAAAGTCATGGATGCGTTCTTACTTTTTCGAATGAAGGATTGATAGTTATAATTCGAATTTGGGTATCGCTTTTGCCTTCCAAAGCATTCTTCTCAATTCCGCATTTAGCCAAGCTTGCTGAAGAGAATTTTGTTATCTCACAAAAAAGGCGCTCTTGTATTTTTTGCAGAATTGCATCAAGGTACTGCAGAAGAAATTTCCGGAGAGCAAACGTGTGGGTAAGTCCATATCAACTTTTGAGAAGCTTATCAATTTCTTCACTCTTGTTGGACTTCATGATTTGCTTGCATCCCCCTCTCTAGGCTAGCTACTAGGATACACCATTAACCATTCAGGAATCCATAACGAGGTCTTGAACCTTTTTCTGGCATTACCTTCCCAAAAGTTAGAAGAATTTAGTATACCACCAGCTAAGCCAAGCTGAATTCATATAGTCTGTAAGCTTTGTTTATTCACCAGTTCTTACTCAGTTTTCTTTTGTTGTCTATTTTGATATTTTGGAGTCTTCTGTTGTGTGTGCCTATCTGTGCGCTGATGTTTTCTGTGAAAGTTGGGCTCTGCAGGCATTTTAGTTTCTTAGTTTACCTTGATCCCAATCTGAGCTGCATCTTGGTAATATATATTTCAGGAAAGCTGGAGGCGTTGCTTATAGAAGCGAAGGGAATGTGGGAAGAGGCTGAAAAAGCCTATTCAATCCTTTTGGAGGATAATCCACTCGATCAAGTAAGTTGTCACATCTTTGCTTCATGAAACTACTACCCAAAAATTGCGTCATTGAAAGTAAACTCGGTGTCTAGGTGATACACAAAAGAAAGGTGGCTATGGCCAAGGCACAGGGCAAACCTTCCCTAGCCATTGAACATCTTAACAAATATCTTGAATTGTGAGTACTTACTAACCCCAAGCTGGATTGATATAAGTATATCGGTGAAATTGATCACCTTCATTTGCTCTTCTGTGTCTAATGTAGATTTATGGCTGATCATGATGCCTGGAGAGAACTTGCAGAAATTTATGTTTCCTTGCAAATGTGCGCCTCTCTATCCTCAGTCCTCTGGACTCTCTTTGACAAACAATTCACTAAGCAACATTTAACAATTTATAATCAACCATATCTAATTTATAATCTGTAACAGGTACAAACAAGCAGCTTTCTGCTACGAGGAGCTCATTTTATCTCAGCCTACTCTTCCGTTGTACCACTTAGCATATGCAGATGTAAGTCTCTGTAATATTTCCATTGCTAAAAAAGTCATGTTGTTCCTTGTCTGTACATTTATGGCCATCACCAAGAAGTCTGTTTAAGACACTGTACTGAGCATGCATCTTAGACTTGAGTTTAGCGGTCATTCATTCACATGTGTAAGCCAATGCAAAACTTGGAATCCAAAACTTTGAATTTTTTTAAGTTTGAACTATAAATAACCGCTTTGGTCATGTATGATTCTAGTATTGTATTATTAATGCAATTTTTTTGTAATCCCTAAAACCAGGTTCTCTATACGATTGGTGGACTTGAAAACCTCATCGCAGCAAGAAAGTACTATGCAGCAACCATAGACTTAACAGGCGGTAAAAGCACGAGAGCCCTCCTCGGAATATGCTTGGTAAGATCTCCTTTCATCCTCTCACACCGGTTTAATCCACCTCGGTATCCAAGTTGACACCAAATTGAAGTGATTTATCTATGTGAAATCAGTGCGGATCAGCGATCTCACAGCTCTCAAGAGGCAGGAACAAAGAGGACAAGGACATGGCTGCACAAGAGCTTCAGTCTCTGGCTGCAACTGCTTTGGAGAAAGAGTACAAGCAAAAATCTCCGGCCAAACTCAACCTCCTCTCGTCTGCTTTAAGAAGCTTGAAACTTTCTTAAGTTCATTAGAGACCACAAGAGGAATGAAAAACGCTTGCTCACATTTATTTGTTTGGCTTTTTGTTGTCATTGTTATTATAATTTTTTTTTCATCTTTGCTCTTGGTTTATTATATACACATTGACTCCCAGCTACACGCTTTTACTAGAGGTGTTTAATCGAGCTAATTAAATCCTAACAAAAAGAACCAGGAAGAACCACATTTAATCATGTATTTAATCCTAACAAAAAGAACCAGAAAGAACCATATTTATTTATGTATTTAATCCTAACAAAAATAACCAAATATTACTAAATCTAATCGAGCTAATTAAGTCATAACAAAAAGAACCAAATTTAATTATCATGTAATTAACCTAGAAACTATACAATAACAATTATATTTATAAACTAATTATACATCTAATACAACTTTGGTATAAGTTTTTTTTTTTTAATTCTCTTCACATTTATATTTTCTGTTTTGTATTCATTTAGTATTAATATCAAATTAGATATTGCATTGCAATCTTATTATAAAAACTTATTCATTTAAATTGTTATTTTGACCTAAGTGTTGAAAGGAAAAACTACAAAAGTATAATAAAACAATAATTGTTAAGAGTAAAATTAAAATCAAGTGTAATAAATAATTGTTAAGAGTAAAATTAAAATAAATTAAAAATAATATTACAGTAAAAATTTATCAGGAAAAAATTATTAGGAAAAATAAAGCATATTTTATATAAAAAATTAAAAAAAAATTATGAAAAAAAGTTGTCGAGCAAAAAGTGAAGAATCATGAGAAAAATGCGGAGCTTGAGAGGAAATACAACCAGGCTGGAAGCTAAGCAAGCTAAATATGAAGTAGGCTGGAAGCTAAGCAGCAGTGGGACGGGAACGGGAACAAAGACATAATACGGTAACAGAAACTTAAATGAAAAATCAAACCTGAAAAGATCTAGATACGGATACAACATAGAAATAACAACTAAACTATAATAAGGCAAAATATTAAAATCTCAAACATAAGTTTTACATTAAAAACACACATGTTCAAAAAATTAGAAAGCAACACACAAAGGATACAAAACACAGAAAAGATAATGTAGTCTCACATTTTTTTTTTTGAACTAATTTTACAGTCACATTTGTTGGTTTAAACTTGTTGTTGTCTCTTGAGTTTATTATACATTGATTCACATGTTACATGGTTTACTAGACTAACAATTATATTTATCAACTGATTTATCTAATACAACTTTTGTATAATTTCTTTTGTTTTGTATCCAAAGATTGAATTATTTTTTTTTAATCAAACACAAGTATCAAATATTGCCATTTTTTGTTACCTCTTTTTTTCACAAGTAAATATATATTTGGGCCTTTTAATTTGAGCCTTATGTGTGTATCAAATATTGCCTTTTTGGGCTCATGAATTACTTTGAAAAGCCCAAACTGTTCGATCTCATCGTGTCCAACGAAAGAAACTCAAAACCCTAATACGCAGGTTTAAAACACAACAGGCGCCGTAGAAGTTACATCTTCTGTTTGCTTTCGTCGTCGAGCTAATTATCCTCAGCCATGGCCGTCGGGAAGAACAAACGAATCTCTAAAGGAAGAAAAGGAGGGAAGAAGAAGATGTAAGTATTATTTTTTATACATCTTTTGAAAGCTCTTTAAGTCAATTGAGTTTTGTAATTTGATTTGTTTTTTTTTTTGTAATTGAATGATGGCAGTGTTGATCCTTTCTCCAAGAAGGATTGGTATGACATCAAGGCTCCCTCTAACTTCAATAACAGAAATGTCGGAAAGACACTTGTTTCCAGAACTCAGGGTACCAAGGTAACAACTGTCTCTTTAGCTTGTGAGATTCTTTGTAGAGCTGAGATTTGTCGGAACTTAATTGCAAATGGTTCTTTAGATTGATTCCGACAGTTGTTAGTAATGTTGTTCCTTAGTAATTGCAAAATCATAGCTTTGAGAATTTAATGATGTTGTAGTGTATGGTTTACAAGCTCGTTAATCGTTTCAGATTCTGAGATAATGTTCTGCTAGATTCTTTGTAGAATCAGTAGCATTTTGTCGGAACTTAGTGTAATGGTTCTTAGAATGATTCCGACAGTTGTATATCTCATGTTGTGATGTTACTGTAGTAATCATAGCTTTGAGAATTTTAGTGATGTTGTTGTGTTTGTATTGAAACATACCAGATTGCATCAGAGGGTTTGAAACACAGAGTTTTCGAGGTTTCTCTTGCTGATCTCCAAGGTGATGAGGACCACGCTTACAGGAAGATCCGTCTCAGAGCTGAAGATGTCCAGGGCAGGAATGTCTTGACCCAGTTCTGGGTAAGCACACATGATTTAAAACATTAGATTTCGAAACATCATCTCATGTTTTTCTTGTGGTGCACTCCTGAGTTCTTACTCTCTCTCTCTTTTTTCATCTCTAGGGTATGGACTTCACAACCGACAAGCTCAGGTCCTTGGTTAAAAAGTGGCAGACTCTGATCGAGTCCCATGTTGATGTCAAAACCACTGACAACTACACATTGAGGCTTTTCTGCATCGCCTTCACCAAGAGACGTGCTAACCAAGTCAAGAGAACTTGCTATGCTCAATCTAGCCAAATCCGTCAGGTATATATTCATTACTGAAACTTCTAGTCTTTTAGTTCTTCTGTTTCTCTCCTGATCTTTGTTTTGTTTGTGTGCATTCCCTTAGATTCGCAGCAAGATGAGGGAGATTATGATCAAGGAAGCTTCCTCTTGTGACCTCAAGGAGCTTGTTGCCAAGTTTATTCCCGAAGCTATTGGGAAGGATATTGAGAAGGCAACTCAGGGCATCTACCCTCTCCAGAATGTTTTCATCCGTAAAGTCAAGATCCTCAAGGCTCCCAAATTCGACCTTGGAAAGCTCATGGAGGTGAAGATAAATCACCCTAACAACACCTTTTCTCTTGATTTTTTTTTTTTAATATGATTCATCATCAAAAAGAATTAACCAAATTGTTTTGTTTATAAATCTTTGTAGGTTCACGGAGACTACACAGCAGAGGATGTTGGTGTGAAGGTTGACAGGCCGGCCGATGAGACTGCTGCCGAGGAACCTACTGAGATCATTGGAGCTTAAGATGTTTTTTGAAGAAGGGATGAATTTGAGAGATCGTTTTTTCTTCTAAACTTTAGTTTCCTTAATGCTTTGTGTCTTTTCACACTCTTTTGGACCCTCAGCTTCTTAATTTTGGTGTATTAATGACTTTTCTCAGTATAAACTTGCGAGTTTTGGATAATTTATGCTACATTTTTTTCTCAAATTGTGTCTCTATACTCATGCTTGTGCATTACACCCAACGCTTCTTCTAGACAGGTACAGCATGATCTTGCATCTGATCATCTTATTTGAGCCATCACTATACTAAGTTTCTTTTACAAGATCAGCTTAAGTTTAGATGAATAAAGCTTCTCTTTGTCCTTGTCTTTACACCTTCTTTGTAAAAATGCTACTCCCTCCAAGTTTATGTAACTAGTTTAGACTAAAATCACTAATATTAAGAAAGTTGATACTTTAAAAAAAATAATATCTAATTAATTAGTTCAACCAATTATAAAAAAATTGAAATTATTTGATTGGTTACATTATATCCAATAAATGTAAAAGCTATCTAGATATTTGGAAAATATTTACATTTTGAAACAAAATAATTTTTCTTAAACTAGTTACAATAAGAAAAGAGAGTATGAATGATGCAAGTTTTAATCAAGTCTTTGAATCCAGTAGTAAACGTAGGTCGTAGGTCGTAGGGTGGGGTCTAGACTCTAGATGGCATGGTATAGGAAACTGATGGTCATGGCATTATTATAACAGTAGCTAGACAGAAAGGCAGACATGTGATGATTCCACAAACACCCAAAAGAAACTTTGTTGAAGCAATAGGAAGCAATTGTAAAAGGACACATCTATGTCTCTCTCTTTTCTCACTAAAACTTTTCAAGATTCCCCCACAGACCAAAAGAGCCAAAAAGAGAGATTGTGTTCAAAGCCAAACGGCAAGCTGTTTCAAAGGCTTTCTATAAAACTGCCAAACGGCAAGCTGTTTCAAAGGCTTTCTATAAAACTGCATACAGTTGTTTTGGTTAGGGTCCCCCCACCCATTGAGATATGCAAATCTAAAAATTTGAATTGACAGTATAAAGAGACTTAAGTAACTTGGCTTGTTCTAAAAGATCTTTCTCTCTCCGACTTGACAATCCAAGGCAACTTTGATGTTCTTTCAAGCAAGAGTGCAGAGCTGTACACTTTTTTTCTAAAGTGGATATACAATCATAAAGCTATGCAAAAGACTCATGTCACGGGTCAATGTTAACAATAAACAGTTCCAATGTCAGTTTTTAAAACAAACATTTCGACAAAGACAAGAATCCATTTCAAGTGGTTTAATGTTAACCACTGTTTGAAGAGTTTTGTTGTGTAAAACCATGTACAAACAAGATGGTGACAATTAAACTCTGAAACTTTTCAGCAGGGCTTTGATGGATGGCTAGAGAAGCGTCCAAAAACAAGGGAAATAATTGTAATGTGAAAACATTAGTAAACCAATGACTTGCTATCTCTCTCTCTCTCTCTCTCTCTCTCTCTCTCTCTCTCTCTCTCTCTCTCTCTCTCTCTCTCTCTCTATAGTCCTCCTTGATAGTGGCATTGGACTTTTGTACCTGCATAAACGGTGAAGGGCTGGATAACGGCATTGGACTTTGTTAAGTTCTGTATACAATGAAAAAGTATGGCGAGAAACAAAAACAAAGGCATGATATGGCTTTTAAGGAGGATCAAATGCTTTATACAATTGAATAAAAAAACAGCTCCATTGTAAAGGCTTAGAAAGAATATCTACAGGTTTGATAATCATCTTAGGAGGACTTTCCACAAATGCACGAGAAGACAATCATAACAGAACAAGAACTATAAACAATGTTCTAAAAATCGCTAGACGGTAGTTAGGCTTCTTATAGAATTTTATTGTTTAGGTTTCTAATAAATCGGTTTGAAAAAAAAAATGTTTCGTTCATACCCGATTTGCCGATTTTCTAATAAATCGTTTCGGGCGCCTAGACCTATTTTCAGAACACAGACTATAAGTCAAAGAAACATGTAATGTAGTTAACAACTTAACAATCTCCATCCTAGTAAAGAACATTATGCTACCAGGAGACCAAAACATAGTATCTAGACATTTGGTTTCTTGATACAGGACCTAAGCAATCTGACTTTGAACAAGAGTCTTTACAAGTGTCATGTAGAAACTATGACATATGAAACTGATATATACCAAGATCAAGAAATATAAAGAAACTGATCATATGATAAAATAAATTGACAAGAATCAACAGCTCCTTTTTTAATCTTTTGTTAGCACTCAAGAGAAAGATCAAGAACTCTCAAAACTTCTTCTTCTTATTCTCTACTCGTTCTTCCAAGCGTACAGAACCAATGAGAACCCAACACTCTGAGATTTTGAGCTCGTTGGAACCTGCGCCAACGACCAAGTCTTTTCAACAGGTTGTTGACAAGTCCTGAACATAAACACAGCATGCCCTGGCGACGACGGCACCCCAAAGAACCAACTATGAACATCCCAAAGAACTTCCACAGAGACCCTATCGACAACCATCGTACCATTACCACGGAACTTCCAGTGAACCCGCTTCACCTTCATCAAGACCTTCCCATCAACACGAACAACGAGACAAGGATCAGATACACTCGCGTCACAGTCTATCACAAGATCATGCGTTTTGCCATCATTCGAAAACTGAGCTTTTGTTTCAAACGTTCTCTTGCCAAAGACATGCTCTCTCTTGGCAATAATCACAGCACCGAGAGATGAAGACGGTGCAGCGTTAGTTTTTTTAAAAGCTTCTCTCCTCATATCACCGAGGAGAAGAGTCATCTCTTTATCCGCAACCACGCATACGTAGAACCCTCCTAAAGGCTCAGGGCTGGATCCAAACTTAGCAGAGGAGAGATCCCAGAAGACACTAATATTACATAGATTCTTAGAGCCTTTTCGTTTAGTGAAGAGCCAGGGCTTAATCTCGACTTTACAGAGACGAGAATCGTCGACTCCTACTGTCACGCATTGACCCATCAGAGACTTGGTCCATGTGACAGTGATCAAGCAAGTCTTGCCTCGGATGCGGCAACGGTAGATACAAATGACAAGATTCTGAGCTGTTTTGCCGGCGGTGGAGGATGGAGAGTCTGCAGTCTGAACGCCGTTTTCGCCGGAGCAAGAAGGGAAGTCTCTCATTTTTCTTCTCTCCGGAACTTAATCGTGAGATGAATTTAGTTTTACCTGGAGGTGATGAGTTTCATCAAAGAAAGAGAGGGAGACGCAATTTTTTTTCTAAAAATGCATAGAAATGAGAAAAAGTGAATAGATTTGAAATGGGTTTTCTCAAATGGATCCAGTTTCTATAAGAGAGCTCATCGAACGAGGAGGAATTAAAGAGAAAGCCTGAGACTTCGGGAGGGAGAGAGAGAGAGAATGAATGTGTGTGATATACTACTATTACTGGAGTCAATCAGACAGTAACAGACAAAAAGGAGACTTTGTGTTTCACTGTCGATTGATTACTTTATACGTTAGGTAATTAACGTATTTTTATTTAGAGAATTTGTATTCCCTACCCACAACATATACCCTATTTGCACTCTATATCCTATTTCCCCCCAATTTTTTTCCCCCCATCATCACTATTTTCCCTCAATTCTATGGTATCTCACTTCTTTTTGGATATTGAGCTAATTTACTCTTTTATTTATCTATATCTATAAGTACCAACTACCAAATACGAATTAATTTATTTAATTCCATGGAAAAAGACCGTAAAACTGGGACAAAAACTTATCTGAGTAGGCATGAGATTTTAAATGTTAGAAATAATTTAAATAATTTAAAACTGTACACCTTATCTTATATATTAAAATAGAAGTCACAACCTTGATTCATGTGTGATTTTTTAAAAAATGGACATAATGGACCTATTATTAGAAATTCATGTTACATTTAATATATAATCTTATCATTTAAATTTTGGGCTTACCAGAAATTTTTATTAGGCTATCAATAATTAAATTTAAATAATAGATGATCCATTAGATTTATAGATAATATAAATTAAATAGATATAATTTAATGTTTTAATACTATACATATATATGCTAAATATTTAAATGTTTGTCAATGTTAACTTTTAAAATTATAAATATTTTTTTTAAATAACAAAAATCATATTATCTAACAATGATTAATCTTTACTACCTTAAACCAATGAAAACAATTTTTAAACTATATAATTTATTTTAAAAATTAAACAAAAACTAAATGTTTAGTTATTTACTCGATAATATAAATCTATGAAACGAAAAGTTTAACTTTTAAAAAGCTTTCTAAATTTGTGAAATGTTACAATATCTTTGAATATGACAACAAAACAATATTTTACTAATCTTTATATATATATAGTTACGATTTTAATAATGAAATAATAATTTGAAAATATATATATAGAAGAAGATATAAATACATGTGAAAGTTTGAAATAATCTATTCAATCAAAAAAATATACAGTAAACTTTTTATGTTTTAAAAATTGATACACACATATATATTATAATATATACCAATTTAGAATTAAAAACAAAATATTTATATAAAATAAATGAAAACAAAAATCTGCGCGTTTGCACGGATCGAGATCTAGTATATATTAATTCTTAATTTGAGTAGGCATGAGATTCTTAATTTGGCCAAAAAATATATCAATTCTTAAAAATGAAAGAATTAAAATCGTTCAGATCCAGTAATATATATGATTGTTTTTTGGATGTCTAATAAAACGTATTGTCTGCAATGTTTTTTTTTTACGTCAGTCTCCAATGTTTTGTCTATTCACATATTTAACTAAAAATGTTTATGCAAATTGACAAAATTATCTGAGTTGTATTTAAAGCCACTTGTGCAGTATATAATCAGATTTAAATAAACAAATGTTTTTTTAATTATTATTTTTTACATTTGTCTAATATGACTTGATTTTTATGTCAATTAAAAGTAGGTTTGCAGTTATATCACGACACGTGTGCGGTTCCATGACTAATCGTCATGCATTTAATGCCCAAACTGAGCCCATACATTTCTGCTCCATTGGGCTTTTACTAGTTACACTTTTTAGGTACTACCTGCTACCTCCGTTGCTGCTGAAACTAAAATGTTTTAGATTTTTTTCTTGTTCCACAAAGATAGATTTTCTATATTGTAAAAGTATTTTTTTATATTTTTGAGAAATATTAATTGAGAATATTTGAATTGATTAAATTTCATTGGTGAAAAACTATTGGAAAATGTATAAAAAGGAAAAAAATAGATTAAATTATAAATATTTATTAAATTTTTAATAAGCGTGTATACTTTAGAAAATTTTTAGTTTCAAAAACGAGAACGGGGGAAAGTATTAGTTAAAGTTTAAATAAAGTAGTTGACGGATACGTTTACCAGAATAGATGGTTTGGTATTGGCTATTTCCGGTATATGACAATTAGTTGGTTTGATTAAATTTTTAAACAACAAAATAAAAAAAAAAAGTTTTATCCCACTGGCCACAGTTTAGGCCACAGAGTCTATGCGGAGAGAAAAGGAAAGCACTTATCAACTTCATTCTCTTTACTTCTTTCTCCTTCCTCCTTCCTCTTTTATTTAAGCTTTAACTGAATAAAAACTTCCTCTTAATTCTCAGAGTTGATTCTCTATGGCTTCTTCGATCGTTTTCGCTGCAACTCCAGCTACTGCGTTCCTCTCCTCTGTTCCTCCGTGGAAGGCGCCTCGGAGGTTTCATGTTAGGTCTTCTCTCGACGCCGATGTTTCCGACATGAGCGTTAACGGTAATAACCAAACAAATAAAAATTGAACCTTTTACTGTCTCCTCTGCAGTAAAGTTGGTTCCTTTAGATGTTTTGGATTCTGGGTAGTTTGAATTGGACTTGAAACAATCCGAAAGTTTTGATTTTTATGCGAATTTTGTGAAGTTGACATGTATCTAGGTTTAAAGGCTTTAGCTTTATGCCACAAACAGTCTTTCACTTTGAATTTTTGAGAAATTGCCATGTAATCGATCAAATTGATCAGAATTTTTTCTGTGTATAGACAACTTATGAACGGTTATGAAAATGCAGCTCCAAAGGGTCTGTTTCCTCCAGAGCCTGTACCTTACAAGGGACCCAAGCTGAAAGTAGCTATCATTGGAGCTGGACTTGCTGGCATGTCAACTGCTGTTGAGCTTCTCGATCAGGGTCACGAGGTGTGTGTTTTTAATCGTTGCCTTTTACCTTTGATCTGGTTTACATAAATGTTTGGTTATTGATCCAGGTGGATATATATGATTCAAGGACATTCATCGGTGGCAAAGTTGGTTCTTTTGTAGATAGACGAGGGAACCACATCGAAATGGGACTACATGTGTTCTTCGGATGCTACAACAACCTCTTCCGCTTGATGAAAAAGGTTTTCTATTTCCCAAATCTTCCACAAGAGTTTGCTTGATGATTTAAACTCAACACTCTTATATAAAATCTTATATGATATCACGTAGGTGGGAGCTGATAAGAATCTTCTTGTCAAAGACCACACTCATACGTTTATAAACAAAGGCAGCGAAATTGGAGGTATGTCTCTTCTCATCTCATTGCTCTCCTCTGTGGTTTCAACCTTACTGACATGTGCTTAAAATTTTGTAGAGCTTGATTTTCGGTTTCCCGTTGGAGCTCCAATTCACGGTATCCGCGCCTTCTTAGTCACAAACCAACTCAAGGTATAAGTAACACTTCTCAGTTCACTGTTGGACTTAGCTGACTATTGGATTATTCCTGTTTTGGCCGAACAGCCCTATGACAAGCTGAGGAACTCGCTGGCTCTTGCATTAAGCCCGGTCGTTAAAGCTCTTGTTAACCCCGATGGAGCAATGAAAGACATTCGCAACCTGGACAGTGTAAAACAATGATACATATAGCCTCAGTTATTTCTCTTTTCTACTAAAGTTTTGGGATTACATTTTTGCAGATAAGTTTCTCTGATTGGTTCCTGTCGAAAGGTGGGACGAGGGCGAGTATCCAGAGAATGTGGGACCCTGTTGCTTATGCACTCGGTTTCATAGACTGTGACAACATGAGTGCGAGATGCATGCTTACCATATTCTCCCTATTCGCCACCAAAACAGAAGCTTCTTTGTTGCGTATGCTCAAGGGCTCCCCTAATGTTTACTTGAGTGGTCCTATCAAACAATACATCACAGATAGAGGCGGCAGGTATGTGTGTGTGTGTCTGTTATTATCTATAACAGTGGTTATTCACTATAAGCATCTCATCAGCTTATCATCTTCAAAAACAGAATCCATCTAAGGTGGGGTTGCAGGGAGATACTTTATGATAAAACATCAGATGGAGAAACTTACGTCACAGGACTAGCAGTTTCCAAGGTGAAGTGTAGCTCCTGACATCGGATCTTAGCTTGTCTGTTGTCTGAAGGTTGATTAACTGTTTTGGGGGTTTTGCTTCCAGGCTACGGACAAGAAGGTTGTGAAAGCTGATGTGTATGTTGCAGCATGTGATGTACCCGGAATCAAGAGGCTACTACCCAAAGAATGGCGAGAATCTCGTTTCTTCAACGATATATACGAACTAGAGGGAGTACCTGTTTGCACGGTGCAGCTCAGATACAATGGTTGGGTCACTGAGTTAGAAGACATTGAACTCTCCAGGTTCCATTCTTTCAGAAGTCTTTTATGTAGTTGATTGATGATTCTTGAAGGTTTCTTTACTTACCAGAAGAGTGTGTCTTTTGTGTTGTTATAGGCAGTTGAAACGAGCGGTTGGTTTAGATAACCTCCTCTATACTCCTGATGCTGATTTCTCATGCTTTGCGGATCTTGCGCTCGCTTCGCCTGCAGATTATTACATTGAAGGACAAGGCTCTCTGCTTCAGTAAGAAACAATGACCTCCTCTTCTTCTACAAATTAACTAGCAGGTAGGTCTCATGGTTTCTTGAACCTGAACTCTGTTTCTACAGATGCGTTTTAACGCCAGGAGATCCCTACATGAGATTATCGAATGAGAAGATCATAGAGAAAGTAGCAATGCAGGTCACAGAGCTGTTTCCATCGTCACGGGGTCTAGAAATCACCTGGTCATCAGTTGTCAAAATAGCTCAGTCGCTCTACCGTGAAGCACCAGGCAAAGATCCATTCAGACCTGATCAGAAGACGCCTGTTAAGAACTTCTTCCTCGCTGGTTCATACACAAAGCAGGTAACTTCTTTTAAAACACAATGTTCATGCAAATCCACAACAAAGCCAATAAGTTAATGTTTCTGGACTACTACTACTTGCAGGACTACATAGATAGTATGGAAGGAGCTACGTTGTCAGGGAGACAAGCTTCGTCTTACATATGTGAGGCAGGTGAAGAGCTAGCTGAGCTAAACAAGAAGCTTTCTTCTTCTACAGTTTCTGATGAGCTAAGTCTCGTCTAAACGATTGAATATGTCTAAAACTAGTTCTCATCGTACAACAAGGAGAAACAATGTGTAGAAAACTCTCTATAGTGTTCACAAGAGAAGACAATTTGTATTATTATCACAACACTCTCTTGAATTCAAAGATTCTTACTTTATATAACATCGAAGAACACAGAGAAGGCAACACTTATACATTGAACAACACAAAGGAGCAAACTTTTTTCCAGCTTCAGCTTCAGGAAGCTTCTTGTTCTATAGCTTTCTTTGCAGTCTCGAGATCTTCGTCAAGGAAGATATCCCAATGGCCATCCCAAGTGATGAAGAACTCAGTGTCTTCATGATACTTGACTCTGTGAACATCACCAGCCGGAGTGAATAGATAATCTCCCTCAACGAGATCAGCTCTCTCACTCTTGCTTATATTCCACACACTCTTCTTCCCTTTGATGACTACAAGATCATGGCCAAACGTGTGGTGGTGCGCCGGCTCCACACTCCCTGCTTTGAACCTCACGATGGCCGACGTCGGCGTCTCCCTCACGATCTTCATCGAACCTCCAGGCATTATCTCAACCGGAGTGAACTCTCTGTTCTTGGCCAAGCAGCAAATCGCGCATGAATCGGATTCTGGTTTAGTCTGGTTAATACAATTCAACATAAATTAATGTATAGAACCGAAATAAACCGGGTCTTATTCAACGTAAATTAACGTATTGGACCGATATAAACCGGATCTTATTCAACGTAAATTAATGTATTGAACCGATATAAACCGGACTAAGATGATCGGTGGATTTTCCGATTTGAGCCATCTCGGAGAGGGAATCGTCGAGGAAGGAGGAGATCTCGGAGCTCCACGTCTCCGATCCGGAGGCAGGACAGGGGGATTTGAACGGAGTTCCGATCCACGCGTCGAAGATCTCCACCGCGGATTCCGGCGAAGTTTTCGCGCCGGAGAGCGCGAGGACGTTGCAGTCGCTGATCGATCTAGCGTTAACGGCGTCTTCGACGGTGAGACACGTGGCGGCGTAGACTCCCGGGAACTTGTTTGCGAACATCGCGACTCCGACGCCGGTGCCGCAGCATACCAAGCCGCGGATTTCGGAGGAGGAAGATGATGCGGAGGAGACGCGGCGGCCGACTTCGGATCCGGCGGAGTAGTATGACGACACGCCGGTATCCTCCACGGCTATGCCGAGGGAGCGGAGGTGGGAGACCATCGCGTCCTTGAGGCTTGCTCCGAACGCATCAGCTCCGGTTATGATTTTTAACGGTAGATCGGAGGTGGAAGCAGCTCCCGCCATATCTCTCTGCAGAGCTTTGTCAGTTACAAGCGAGTGACTCTAGAAGATTCAAGATTCTCCTTTTTTTTTTTGAGCAACAGATTCAAGATTCTCCTAAAAACTAAAAACGTGTAGGAAAAAAAAAGAGACACCGGCTATAATTCTTATCTACATTTCACCCCTTAATTTATTTGTAATACATAAAACCCCTGTTCGGAACTAAGCTAAGCGCTAGTCGAACGGTAACTCCGAGCCTAGCGAGTTACCAAAAAAATCAGGAAATATTCGGAGATTACGCGAGTTTAGTTTTAAAAACAATTTAATATATTTATAATATATTTACCTAATTTTAAATATGATGATACAAATTTTTAGACATAATTATATAATTTTTTATATATAATTTTAAACAGTCTTTTTTTTTATTCGTAAATAGTGGGTTTGGTACGAAAAAAATCCTTAAATGTAGTATGTATGTGTTTGTTTTGGGTTTGATAGTTAATTATAATTATTTAGTAATGAATAATTACACAAAATCTGACAATAATAAATAAAAGATAATCAACTGTGCTTTAACTTATACGGACGGTAATAAAGAAAAAACCCTTAGACGGTCAACGCGAGAATAGACGGGAATTAGACGGTCAACGCGAAAATTAGGTGGTCTTACGCGGATCAACGCGGATTAACGCCTGGCTACACCGATTTGGGCATAATGGTCAACCTCCTCCAAAGAGCGCCTAGTCAACCGCCTGTGCGTTTTCGAACGGAGCATAGAACACCCCAAATCGCAGTGGAATGGGTACTTAAAACTAATAAATAAAAGTTTAGGTACATTTTGTCGTTTCCAAAACCTTTGGGGTGGTTTGTGAAACTATTTTTCAATGCTTAAATATGAGGTGGAGAACTAGCGGCGTGTAGATAACTGCTGACGACGACCGTTACAGTAACGGCCTTACTACAGAAAGAAAATGGCGGGAGTGACTTCCAAGATATTTATCAGCTCATCTTCGACCTTGAGGGTGAGTGGTGTCTGTTGATTTGTTTATCATCTAGGCGATTTATGATTCCTTGGGTTTGCAGAGGGTTAATAATCATCGGCCGACGAGATGCTTCTCTGGATCGCCGGAGAAGAAAACTCCGGCTATCTTGAAGTGGGCTGTTGGCGGAGTCACTGAAGTGCTCCGGCTGTTCTCCGTCGCTTCGTCTCCTTCTACCACCATTCGTACAATTACAAATAAGGATAAGTAAGTAATCTCCAGAGCTTTCAGTTAATGTCTCTTCATTACCCTCTGTTCGTGTTTGGTCTGAAAAGATCGGTTGGAACTGGCTACAGACCAGATTCCGAGGTTACTGCTCGAGATGCTGATGATGTAATGAAGGTTTTGAGATCTGATTATGGAAATGCATATTTCGTCACAGGTATGTGATTCTCTGTTAAGCTCAGACACTAACTGGTTAAGTCATGTCTGAAAATAATGGTAACAGGAATCTTCACTACTGAAATTTACTCGGGTGATTGCATCTTCGAGGACCCGACAATCAGCTTCCAGGGTGAGTCATTACAGAACCCTTCGTAGAGTATCTGCTTGAACAAATGTAGAACAAGCTGGTGTTCATGCACTCTTGTTAGATTGGTGGGATCAGGTTATAAATCTTGATATGAGAAAGAAATAAAGTAGTTCTTTTTTTTTGGGGTTTTGCAGGTACAGAGTTGTATGAACGCAACTTGAGATTACTAGTTCCGTTCCTCGAAGATGCATCCATTGAACTTCAAAATATGGACAAGGTATAGCTATTTGTTAGATCCTAGTGTGTGTTTTATGCTCTCAATGTTCTTGAAATCGATTTAATACATTACAGAGTGAGTTGTCCCAAGGAAACTATATACGGGCGACGTGGAAGCTAAGGTATTCTGATTAAATAAAAGTTGTGAATTGTGCTTTGTATTAATGATGTTTATGTCTCTTGAACTATGTTTCAGAACTTACCTGAAACTTCCATGGAGACCATTGATATCGATCGACGGAAGTACGGTCTATGAACTTGATAGAGACTTCAAAGTAAGAAAAGATCCAAAAACATTTGCTCTTTACAATCATAAGATTATTTTGTCTGAATATTGGTTTTTGTGTTCAAGATTGTGAAACATGTTGAGAGCTGGAGTGTCTCTGCGGTTGAAGCAATCAGGCAAATATTCACCTTCAACTCTTTCACCTCTCGTAGCTAAGAGTCTAAAGCACTAGAGATTCATGTATTTGGACATGGTCAGATAATGACTACTATCTCGTATTATATTTGTAAATTTAAATTCACCAAATTTTACATCCATTTAAAGTTGTGTGATGCTAAAATATGTGCTGTGTTATGTGTGATACTAGAATGTATGTAGCGTAAAAAAAAGTCAATAACTGATTCCACACTTTTGGAAGACATGGTATTTACTTATTTTCTGAAATTTATAGAGATCTATGTACATTTTGTTATTCTGTTAGTTTAAAATATTTACCGGATTTGCTAAGCCAAATTCGAAACAAATCATAACAACAAACCAACAAAAAATGGGACATGGTCAATCCTTAGAACGATCATGTGTGTGTTGTGTAATTTATATAATCATCTATTACATTGTTTTTCAATCAACATCAATAGCATATACTTATAAACACCAAAAAGTTAGAAACCAATAACATACAAAAGAATATGAAGTGATTTATGGTAGCGTTTTTGTTTGTACCCGTCACTTTCTCTGCTGGTAATAATCATTCCAGTCATTTTTACATATATTGATAATGATGTTTGCCATAAACTTTGTATTAAACAAAACACACACGGTTGGCTTGATACTCATGGCGTATGCACTGATATCCCAAGCGTTAAGGATTGTTACTGTTTCCATACATGTTAATTTCTTTCCACATATATGCATGCATCAACAATATGTTTAATCTTTTATTTGTTTACCTTCTATGGTAAGAATGAAACACTTCAAAGATTTGTTGTTAATCAACACATATCATCCTCTCTATGTTTTGGACAACTCCAGTTTTAGTTTGTTATGGGACATTTTGCGTTTAAATGTATTTGGTTTGGGCTTAACTGTCTACTAGGTTTTACTAAGCTTAATATTTCTGGCTCAATGTATATCCGATAGAACAAACCCGAAAACTGAAGCCAAACCGAGAAACAATAGAAATTGGTTCTTAAACCGTATCAAACTAAATCAATAATTTCAGTGTTGTTTAGGTTTACTGCATTGTAAGTAAGTTTGTCGCCAAAAAGACTTAACCAAAGCTGATCAGTTCATTTTTTCTCCCAACTAATGATTATTTGAGATTTAGATCCAGAGTTTTTCATACAGTGAAGAAGTTAGCTATTATAAGAATCTGTTAGTACAAAAAAACAGAGTTTTAAATCTCTCTTCTTGTTTTTTCTGACAATAAAAGAGAGTTTCAAGTGGTGTTATTTTTGGTCTGTTATTGTATTTTATGCTTTTTATCAAAGAGGATGGATAATTCCCTCTAGTATTTGTATTCAAGAAAGTTGATGAATGAAAGTTAGTTGTGTTTTAAAAAAAAAAAAAAAGTGATGTTATTTTTATAGAACTAATCAACTAATGAATTATCTTTCTTAAATCTTATGGGATGTGGAAATCCCTTTGCATGAGACTTGACTTTCGTTACTTTTATAACACAATTATATAGTTTTCTTACTTATTTTTGTTCCAAGATTCTTTTTATGACATTGAGTATTTTTGTTTTCTCATTGAGTATATTTTAATTTACATTAGTTATAAAATATAATGAAATAGAGAGTTTGATTTGAGTCCAGGTTGCTAGTCTTCTGTTTTATATTGGATATTTTCTAGTTTTCACACTTGAGACTTGATTATAAAATTTGACACTTGAGGTTTGATTATTATTTTTCAGTTTTCACACATGAGACTTGATTATTAGATATTTATAATGTTGAGTTTAGCATTTTTCTAGTTTTCAAAATTTATAAGACACATCACCAAATATACAGAACAAATAAATTAGAGGAAAACACACGTATAATTGGTTGAGATTAATTAAACACACAAAGAAAGAAATCAAATGAAAAACAAATTTTTGTAACCAGGAGATAATAAGAAAACCAATCGTAATTTCCATGTTTATCATATATTATATATATGTACGTTATATCAGCTAATCTATTATCTGTCACCGTTTATAAAAAGTATCATTGATGTATATACTATGGAGATTAGACGGATAGTTGGGTCCATATGCATAGTTAGTTTAATATGCGCTAAGTGACGACGAGGCAAATACTGTCAGTATCTTACAAAAACAATTTTGTTTTATTAGTTAGTAATTAATTGAGGTTAGGCGTTGTAAACTTGTGATTACCATAATTCCGTACGGACACCCACGGAATCACCAGCCAAGCTAATCAAACAAGGTCCAAGTTAATTATTAATTATTTTCTATGAGTTACTGGCAATAAAGGTAATCACATTATTTTCATCGTTTGTTATATTCTAGTACTATAAAATAGTAATTGAAACAATTTGGAATCAACAAAGAAAAAAAGCCAATAACCTGTATAAAAATTATAAAAATGAATAGCTATCAAACTAAACTTTATGATAAAGTTTAATGGTGTGAGGAAAAAGCCAAATGGATAAGAAGTGTGGTTAGTGTTATTATCACAACCAAGCCGTATTAGCTTTTTTCATTTTAAAAGGCTATGATGATCGTGCATGTCTTTGTATTCACCCACATGCACATCTGTGTTCTTCGTCTAATATTAGATGGCCAGGCCCCCATCGATCTTTTGAGGTTTATTAAATAAATACTGTGATTTTTTTTTTGGCCGTGTAAATTTACGTACGTAATTTTGTCTCGTTTCCTGCCGATCTAAACAGGCTTTTATTAGTCTAATGGTGGAAGGAACCACTCAAGGTGGGCTAGTGGTAGGAGGGATTTCAGGCTGAGGGTGCAATTCCCAATACTCCTGGGTTCGAATCCCCGCGGCTGCAAACAACTTGAGTGGCCACGAGGGGATTTACATGGGCTCCTCTCGCCCTCCAGACCGCTTCGCGTAAACAGGGGCCCTTAAGTGGACGCTTAAAAATCCTGTAATGGCATGGGCTTAGGCCCGGTGGGTTAGTCGATCGCGCTTAGCGGTCGGATACTGGATTATCAAAAAAATGGTGGAAGGGGTATACAAAATACGTACTGATCGGAATATAGTTTATAGTAAAAGAATAATCAACGGCATGAAAATTGCTATGGATAGATATATCATATATCTATGATTCGGCGTTCAAAATATGACCACATACTGTTTATTCATGTCTTGATGTAATTGATGGCGTGTTTGCTATGATATGACTATATTTCTTTGAAACGATTTATACCATTTATTTTTTAGGCATGACAGATAATATGAATATGGTCAGCATATTATCACTAATTTATGTTTAAGTTCAAAATAGTACAGATGTAATTTCATTTAAATTTTGGACAAAACTATAAATAAGTCTGAATTTCGTTTCATGATTATTGCTCAATGTACTATTTATATATGAATTGATGTATGGTCAAGGATAGTGTGTGATAACGCAAGCAACTAAACACGTGGCCAAACTAGCCTTTGTTGCCTCCTCTGGAACATCCATTCGACATGCTAATGTATTATCTCGCTGTCTCCAATCCCATTTTAGGTTTGTATTTGATCTTTTACCAAACTTGTTATGGTGCATTAGTAGTTATATAGCACCCGTTTTTTTGATATACACTATGTTTGTTTCAATTTACATTTTTTGCTTAATTCAAGTGTTAGAACTTAATTAGAACTACTGCATGTGAAGTAAGGGATACTTAAAGTATAATAAGATGGATGGTGGTTCAAATATAATACGTTACATTTCTTAAAAGGGAATCCGATTCAAAACTGACACAAACACTCATCAGCGTGCTGAAAAATCTTAAAATTTTCGTAAAATATAAGCGTTACATAAACCTAAAATAATACATAAAACATGAATTAATTCATTTATTTCAGTTGCTTTCGAATTAAGCACGCAAAACAAGTTAGCAAAAACAATATAGAACTAATTCACTTGATATACTATACGGTCAAAGATTCGTAGTGCATTATGGATACCATTCCCCCACCACCGAACGTTGTAATCATACAAAAATTAACATTTCAATTATATTTAATAACTATATATAGTTGAAAATGATGACATATAAGCCATACATAAATACAATTTCAATCTGTATAGTGGGAATATATATAGCAATTTTCTTTTGGTCGTAGATAAAATTTTAAACTCAGCTAGATTTAAACTTTTCAAAAAGTAAGTAAAATACCCCTAATTAATTTTAAAAATTATCCACACCCATGATAAAATGGTTAGCTAGATTTCGTTCCTACGTAGTACAAGCGACCGTATAAACCGTTGCTAGTAGCTACTGTTGAGACTTCTATAAACAGTTGACAAAAGTAAAAAAAAAAAAGACTTCTACAACAACAACAAAAGAAACTGTTGATATTTTGTATATTAGTTTAACCCCCTTTGGACCACCGTTCCCGCAAGAAACGCACACACCGTCTTTTGTCTCTCTCTCACGAGGTGCTCGTATTCCTCTGTAAATAACCCACCAAAAGAAAAAGAAAAAATTAAAATAAACTTCCATTGAAATATTGAAGAAAGCTTGGCCTGTCTGTCTTCTAAGCTCAAATCCCTTTCTCTCACTATAGAGTATTTATTGTAATAATGAGAGTAAATACAGAAACTGTTCTTATCTACATGAGTTTCATATCTTCTCTGTTCAACTCTTTCTGTCAGAAGAACAAGATGGTTATGACCAAATTGCTATAAGAATAAACTCAAACCCAGCCATATATATTATTGGTAGATCTATTCATTTATAAACTTTTGGAAAAAAAATTCTTCTTCTTTCTGATTGGGAGATAAGAGAGATGAACAATCTGGTGAGTTATCTTGAGCCAGATTACTCTGAGTTTGTTGAAGTTGATCCTACTGGAAGATATGGAAGAGTAAGCTTTTCCCTCTCAATCAACCAAATCTCACTTAGTTTTATTTCTATCTTTGTTGTTGACTTTAATGTTATTATTGTTTGCAGTATAATGAAGTTCTGGGTAAAGGAGCTTCAAAGACTGTGTAAGTTAATCACATCTCTTCTTTCTTTTTCTTTTCTTGGCAAATGTTTTCTTGATCTGGTGATGTATTTAACCCTATGATGTTGTTCATAGGTCAAAGCAATTAAGAGATCCACAAAAAGAAACTTTCCTATTGTGGAAAATAAACTTAATTTGATCAATACACACATTAAATGTTTTCTTTTCTCTTCTTTTGATTTTTGTAGTTACAGAGCATTTGATGAATATGAAGGCATCGAAGTAGCATGGAACCAAGTCAAGCTCTACGACTTCTTACAAAGCCCTGAAGATCTCGAGAGGCTTTACTGTGAGATCCATCTCCTCAAGACCCTTAAACACAAGAACATCATGAAGTTCTACACCTCTTGGGTCGATACCTCTAACAGAAACATCAATTTCGTCACTGAATTGTTCACTTCCGGCACCTTAAGACAGTAAGCTTCTTCTCTCTCTCTCTTTGTTCATTGGCTCTTTCTTACACGGTAAAGGATCTCAGGTATAGACTAAGGCATAAGAGAGTGAACATAAGAGCGGTGAAACACTGGTGCAGACAAATCTTGAGAGGGTTACATTATCTACATAACCATGACCCTCCTATAATCCACAGAGATCTCAAATGTGACAACATTTTCGTCAACGGCAATCAAGGCGAGGTCAAGATTGGTGATCTTGGCCTCGCCGCCATTTTAAGAAAGTCCCACGCTGCTCACTGCGTCGGTACACCTGAGTTCATGGCTCCTGAAGTCTACGAAGAAGCCTATAACGAGCTAGTTGATATATACTCGTTTGGTATGTGCATTCTAGAAATGGTTACATTTGATTACCCTTACAGCGAATGCACACACCCTGCTCAGATCTACAAGAAAGTTATGTCGGTGAGAGAGACTTTCCAACAATCTCTTTAAGTTTTTAAAAGAACAGTGAATGTTTGTAACTAAAAAAATGTTTGGTTTCAGGGGAAGAAGCCAGATGCATTGTACATGGTGAAAGACCCTGAGGTTAAATACTTCATAGAGAAATGCTTGGCCACTGTATCACTTAGAGTATCAGCTCGTGAGTTACTAGATGATCCTTTCTTTCGAATAGACAATGGTGAGTTTGATTTGAGGTCAGTTGATATGGATTATCCGGTGGCGCCGCCGCTAGTTAGGCAGCCTCATCATCATCTTGCTGACTACTACAATCGTCAGTATTCAAATGGTTACCACGAGTATCAAAAAAGATGGGCTTACAATACAGAGGAGACTCATGGAATCGAGCTCTTTGAGTCACGGCAAGAAGAAGACAAGAGCTCTGGTAATGTTGATATAAGCATCAAAGGGAAGAGAAGAGATGATGGTGGCTTGTTCTTGCGTTTTAGAATCACCGACAAAGAAGGTAACAACATTCACTTCAACCAAACGTTGTTAGCTCAGCTGAAAATGAAGAAGTCCCCAGCTCGAGTGACCGCTGTTACGAAACTAATAAGAAAGTGTTATTTGTTACAGGGCGTGTCCGGAACATTTACTTCCCATTTGACATTGAGACAGACACGGCACTGAGCGTTGCAACGGAGATGGTAGCTGAGCTAGATATGGACGATCACGGAGTCACAAAGATAGCCAACATGATCGACGGTGAGATATCTAGGCTTGTGCCTAGTTGGAGACCAGGACCTGAGTTTGAAGAATCTCTTGCCGCTGCTGCTGCGGCTGCAAACGCGAACATTTGCAGCAACTGCGTATCGAACCGTACTTCAATGGGGTCAGTGATGGATTTCTTGAGGACCAATCCTGGAGCAAACGTTGCAGAGTGTTGTAGAAACGGGTGCGGTGAGACTCATGGACGGTTTGAAGAGATTACGATAAGAGAAACCGAGGTTAGGCTTAGAGAGATATGGAAGCTGCAGCAACAGCAGGAGAGTCGAGAGCTTAGCTCGATTGACTCGGGGCAAAACCATTCAGAAGAGGAAGAGGAAGAGGAAGAAGTATATGAGGATCCTGAAATCACGTTTTCTTGTGAGGCAAGTAGCACGCTAAACCATCTAACCGGGTCTGGTTCGTTCTCGTTTTTACCGTCTCTATACTGTGATGAGGTAGAGAAAACAGAAGACCAGGTCCAACAAGAGTTCAGATGGCTTAAAGCTAAGTGTCAGATGGATATAAGAGAGATGCAGGATGAACAGTTGAAATCCATGTGGTCGGAAACAGGAGAAGAGGGTCTGAAAGATGGATTCTCCGGTTCGGTTTCGGGGTTGGTAAGAGGAGGAGATGAAGATAAGGTGAAAGAGAAATAATACTAATCTGGTCCTTATATTTATTTACGGCCTCCGAGGAGCCGTATGAGGCGAAGAACTCATGTACGGTTTTGTAATAGCGGTGAGGTGTTTGGAGGAAGATTGGTACCAAAGTGTCTTAAAAGGACAACTTCTCTTCCTGTTGATGCCATTGAAGCTTGATGTTTCTTCATGTACACATATTAATTGTTTGGTATACTTAAGATTCTTTTGTGGTTATTCTTACAATAATACCATTCAAGAATTTAGTTTGTTAATGCATGCAAATATGCAATAAGATTGTATTTATTTAGCTCACTTCTTAGAATTACGGCTAAATTTCATATCTAGCAAGATGTTTATAAAATCTATTTAGGACTAAAATAAATATGTTTTTTTTTTGGGCAACAAGTTGTTTATAAAAGCTTTTTAGCACTTAATAATTGTATTGTAATGATTTAATCTCTGAACATTTTGTTTTCAATGTACTGTACCATTAAATTCATGTGGGGAGGAAGAAACACAGGTTGGATTCGAATTAATGACAAAATAATACTACTACGATACTAATGGAAGCGAATTATTGAGCAATGTAATAAACTTACTAAATTTAGTAACTTTTCGTTATGAAAATCATCACATATAAATCTGTGTCTACAATTTTCTTAAGACGTTCGGATAATGTAAAGTGAAATCGATGGACAGAATAGTAAACTACAGGTGCAAACCCACAGCAGCACATGGCCATGTTCTAGTGCCGACCAATCTACTAGAAATGTGGGTTCATCCACATGCGTTGGTATTAATCACTTCAATTTAATTTAAATTTATAACATGGTTTGTTTGTCGTTACTATGCGATGTAGTGTAATATAAATGGTTGGACCTTTTCAATAAGACTTGTTTTGTCCATATCTACACAAGAATACGATTGTCCAAATTAAGTTCTACGTTTGGTTTGAACTTTCAATAGTAACTCGCAAGCTCTATGACAAAAATATTATTATCAATCATTTTTTGTAGATATTCTGTATATACAAATAACATTAAATTAAAGGAGAAAGTAATAGCATTACACGCATCAATTATTATTATTATTTTTTAAACTACGCGTATCAATTAGTTTACAATCGCATATGACAATCATGTGGTAAGCTGTATACTATATAAGTGAACTTCTACTGAAAAAATATGAAGATCATCAGACCATATCGTGCAGATCTCAGATATTGGTAGGCGATGAACTCTTCTATGATATGTTAGGTGATCATTGTGATAATTATGATTATTGTGATAATTATTTTACGGAAGTTGGTGGTTTCTTATGACTTTCCCATGCAATCACAAGATACACAATTACCATTTCGGTACAAAGCTCATAGTTAGCTCTATCCATTTCTTAATAATTTAAGAAAATGACATTTTACCAATTTTTTTTTTTTTTTTTTAATGACGAATCCTATAATATTTAGGTAAAATGCGGGATGCATATGCATTCGTATGTATCTATTTAAGAAATATTTCCATATATAGTATTTTAATTTAAGATATTGTAAGATTTTGATTATAGTTACTTAGATCAACAAGAAAGGACGACTAAACGACCCTAATCCACAATGTGTTTAACGACAAAACATATATCAAACATGAAAATGATGCCTTGTCCGAATTCAAAGTCTAGAATTTATGTTAAAACGGTTTATAAAATTCTATGGGCCGGGGGAAACAGAAGACAATGAAAATGGTAGGGACATGATATGAAGAATTGAATTAGGTTGACCCTATGAAGATAGTAATAATTGATCTTAAAAGGAGCCTTACAAAATCTTAAATTATCGTTGTTTATTCATGGCATGTGGTATTGAATATGTACAGATCAAACGTACTCTTTTCGTACCCAACCCACTTCAGTGCCAACCATTCGTCTCGTATCTTCCTCCTCCACTAACGTGTCGGTCCTTCAAAAGCTTTGGTCGCTATATCTTTTGACTTTTGCGGTGGAATGCCAACTCATCTGATCATTCGTGTGTGTAACAAGTCCAACAAAATTATTTATTAGTAGTTCTTATCTTAATAAATAGTTAATTACTCTTCTTTACCAGGTGTTTTTTAAAGTAGTCAATGAATAAATGATTAATTTAGTTTTAAAATTGTCAAATTAGTTAACTGAATCCAAACTAAGCAAAAAATCAGATTGTTATTCAATTTCTATCAAAACTAATTTATTTCATGAATGAGCTTCAGAATCTGCATATATAATATTTTTTATTGTATTTATTGATTTCAATAACTTGTAAATAAAATACACCAGGCTGACTAAAAACAAAACAAAACAAAAATAAATTAGGCTATACACAGTTTAGAACTCAAGCCCCACTGAATGAGCTTCTTTTACTTCCAAGTTTTGTTTTATACATCAAACCTCAATGAAATTCAAACTGGGTTTGAGTTTGGGGTTATAGCCTTAGGATTTAGTAAGCCCAATAAGGTTAAGGCCCATTAAATGTCCGAAAGAGAAAACCCTAATCAAAGACCTTTACTATAAAAACGCTACAGCTTGCTTTCCGCGTCTCTTTCTTTTCACCCTTGCCGACGAACGAACGAACGAACGAACTCAAAGCTTCGCAGAGAGATCTTACAATGGCGGAGAAGGCAGTGACCATCCGAACCCGTAAATTCATGACCAACAGACTTCTCTCAAGGAAGCAGTTCGTGAGTTTTTCCATCGTTTAGCTCATTTTCCATCTCTTTAATCATGCTAACCAGTGCCTTGTGCATTTTTTGGTTTTTATCGGATTAAAGTTATAACAAATGTTTATTGGCTTTGGTTATTGATTATTAGAATAGTATGATTATTGATAACGGGGGAGAATCAAGAAGAGTGTGAGCTTCTTCATCGGTTCCGTGTCGGGTCTGTATTAGTCGGTTAGGGTAGATCCGGTTAAACCCCGGTTTAGGTTTATGCTTGTACTGGTTTCCTTTCTATTATAATAATAATAAATTAAAAAGAAAAGAAAGAAGAGTGTGAGCTGATAGTTTCTGAATCTGAGTAACTTAATGCAATAGATTAGTCTCTGTGCCAAGCCCAATGAAACATTCGCCTTGGGCCCAAAATTTTTTGAAAATTTTTATACGTAATTAGATCCTCAATTTGTAAAAGAAAAATTTTGTAGGTCTCCAAATTTTTGAAGTCTTTACTAAATGGTCTTGGGCGTCCTGATTAGTCTTGAAACTCGTATAACGTTGTTGGTTTACCGTATTTGTTTTTTGGATCAGTTAGTAAGAAAATGGTTGGGTTTGTGAATTGTAGGTTATTGATGTTCTTCACCCTGGAAGAGCCAATGTTTCAAAGGTATGCTCTTTACTGCCACATTTGCCTTTAGTTACTTCATTTAGCATAGACTAGACTGTTGGAGAGTTCTTAATGGGAGAATTTTTTTTTTTTTTTTACTTAAAAGGCTGAGCTGAAGGAGAAGCTAGCAAGGATGTACGAGGTCAAGGACCCAAACGCCATCTTTGTTTTCAAATTCAGAACCCACTTTGGAGGTGGTAAATCTTCAGGCTTTGGTTTGATCTACGACAATGTCGAGAGCGCCAAGAAGTTCGAACCCAAGTACAGACTTATCAGGGTAAGTAAATGCTCATTCCTCTCTTCATTCATTTCCATTATATATAGATGTCTTGAAACGTCTTATCTCCTGCTATTTAGTCTAGCATTAGTCACTAGCTAGATACTACCACTATGATCAGTACTCTTGATCATTAGAGTTTAGTCTCTGCCTTCTTCTGAAAACTTGTGAGGTGATATGTTTCAATATGTGATTTGTAGAATGGTCTTGACACCAAGATCGAGAAATCAAGGAAACAAATTAAGGAAAGGAAGAACCGCGCCAAGAAGATCCGTGGTGTTAAGAAGGTGAGATTACTGTTGCTAATGACCAAGTGTTACACACTAGGATTCTGTTTACTCATTTTTCTTTGCTTTTACATCGCAGACCAAGGCTGGTGATCCCAAGAAGAAGTGAGAGATCACAAGACAGCATCAACCATTTTCTGTTCTTCGTAATCAACTTTTATGTCATCTTTTTGTTCTTTGTTTCATGTTAGATATTCTCTGCAACTAGACATTTAAACATACTAAGAATGTTTTTGTTTTGTTCAATACTATCTCTTCTCATCGTGTCCAGTTTCTACTAGTGGTGAGAAAAACTAAACCGCCCTGAACCAAAATTTGTTAATCCAATTCTCAAACTTGTAACCTAAAGTTATCAGATGTATGTACCTAAACCCGATTCCGACGTACTCTCATACTTTTGGCTATTTGATATTCTTTCCGTTTCGATTTAATTGTTGTTGTAGGAAAAAAATTTCGTTCAAAATAAATGTTGTTTTAGAGTTTTGAATGCAAAATTTATTAATAAGATTTCTCATTTTATTTTTTTATTAGTTGAAATATGGTTAGATTTATAAGTAACTGTGTTTTTATTTTGGAAATATACAAAATCATATGTTTTCTCTGTGCATAACCTAGAACAATAACTAAAATTAAACAGATGTGCCTACTCTCATACTTTTGGCGATTTGATAGTTGTTAAAAGTGATTTTCACACATTTCTATTGAATGAAGAATATAGGCATTTGCTTTTAAGTTTCTGAGACTATGAAAAAGAGAAAGAACGTTAATTAAACTTCTCTTTTTATGGCATAGAGTCTACCACATAGTCATGCAGCCGACTACAAATGCTTTTTAATTTTGTAAAACGACGAAAAGATAATTAGTTACGGTTTATATTGGGCTTGTGTGTGTTTCTGTCTAAATAAAAGTACATGGGATCTACCACAGAGTCACGTTTACCTAACGCTCTTTTGAAATGTTTAGGACTTTTCGTTGGGACCGAGAGACGTCAGGACACAACAGACCGCAATAATACGCAAGTGCGTGTAGGAGTGGGTGACCACTTGCCTATTCGTGAAAACGTTTCCAACCTACGAAACACCGAAACTACCCCTGGTTGGGCCGAAGAATCCCATGCCCCTACCCACCCAACCCAATCAACAAGCGCGTCGTAACCAACCAATCCTCGTGAACCCACCACTTCTCTCTCCCAACCGCATCTGGTTCCTTTGGCTCTTAACCCGATCGCGAGCTCAAGGTAGCCAGATCTATTTTATTCTCCCGTGTGATTTTGCGTTTCGTCATGACATCTGATCAACGCGACGTCGTTTTCTCCCTCGAATCACCGGATCTAGAAGAAGGAGCCGCGGGAGAGTCAGACACCGACGAGAATGATGACGTGGCGATCCCCGAAACAAACGAAGAGCCCGAAGAAGACGATCCCGAGGAGGAAGATCTAACGACCGCCGTAACCGTCTCCGCCTCCTCCACAGACGCCGTAACCGTCGCGCTCCCAGCCGGATCCGCCGTCCCCGTCTCCGTGATCCCCGTCGACTCCTCCGACCCCAAATGGCACCGCGTGACGGAGATCGTCCACCACCTGAGACCACCCCCGCCGCCGCAGCCGCCGATCGACGACTCCCGGCGCCTCTTCCAGCGCCTCTGGACCGACGAGGACGAGATCGAGCTCCTCCGCGGGTTCCTCGACTACGTGGCGACGCACAGAGGAGGGAACAGCTCGCACCCGCCCGACACGGCGCCGTTTTACGAGATGATCAAGTCCAAGCTCCAGCTCGAGTTCAACAAGAACCAGCTCGTGGAGAAGCTGAGGCGTCTCAAGAAGAAGTACCGTAACGTGATGAGCAAGATCAGCTCTGGTAAAGAAGTGTTCTTCAAGAGCCCTCACGATCAGTCCACGTTCGAGATCTCGAGGAAGATTTGGAACCAGACTGGGAAGATCATTGGGTTTGAGGATAACAATGCGATGGACTTCGAGGAGACTAACACAAACGGTAACTACTTTAACAGCCCTGGCTCTAATCCGAGTAATGTTGAGATTGATTCTGAGAACGGAGTTGAGAAGAGGCTGATGATGATGAGTAGTAGTAGCGGAGGATCGAGGAAACGATCAAGATCGAGAATAGGGAAGATTGAGGAAGACAACAAACCCGTCATCACTCCCTCTGATGTGCAAACACCAAACGCAGCTAGCAATGTGAACCTCAACGAGCCGGCGACAGCTGTTGTCGGAGGAAACATTGGTGTTCTGATCGAGGAGACTGTGAAGAACTGCGTCTCTCCTGTGATCAAGGAGATGATGAACGGGACGACGAGTATGATGATGGCTGCAATGGGAGGAGGTGGTGGTAATGGTCATGGCTTTGGCTCGTTTAGTCCCGTGTTTACACGGCCGTTAGGTTACGGCGTAGAAGGAGGAGGAGGGAACAAGGCCGTGAGTGATGAGCGGTGGAGGAAGCAGCAGATTCTGGAGCTGGAAGTGTATTCGAGGAGATTAGAGCTGGTTCAAGAGCAGATTAGAGCTACATTGCATGAGTTAAAGACCATGCCGAGTGGTGTATGATGATGATGAAACATGAAGAGGGAATAATAAGACAATAACCAGTTAGGTTGATATTTGATATGAGTTTAACCTTCTGGAGTGTGTGTGGTGAGTATTATTAGTATGAGAGATTTGAATCTTTTTTCAAGTTATAAAATTTGCTTAAGGTATTATTTGTGATGTTTCTCTAGGTTTGATTTTTGTATTTCCTTAAATTATTTGTCAATAGGGATGAATCATAGTGGGGGTTTGTGTATAACCTTTGTATTAGATTTATAGTTTTCTCGTATAACCTTTGTTTCATGATGCAGTTACTGAAGTGTATTGTTATTATTATATTTGACACATGACTTGAATTAATTACTTAAACATTCTTAAGAGAACATCTTGTTTCTCAAATTCTTTTGGGGTGAAACGCAATACGACAACTGACACCAGATTATCAGAAAAAAAATCCAGATTTAAAGTAATAAATTTGCTAGAATGCAGAAAATTAGTTATACACGTGAAGAGGTGGAAGGTTAGGTGTGGATTTTGTATGTTTAGCACGTGGTATTGGTTTGTTATGTACTTAATGCTAAAAGTGTATATGATGGGGTATAATACGCAATCGTTGCTCTACTTTATAGACGGTAGTACTATCGCTCTCACTCTATCTACCACCATTAACACCTCTCTCTCTATATCTATCTCTTTTGTGGACCAATCTTTATTCTCTCGAGCTTGGTAAGTTCATTACGTTTCTTTTGAACTCTTCATCTGTTTTCTCTCCTCAGTTTACGAACATCTTGAACAATTTAGCCTCATCAGGTTCGATTTCAGCTCAAGAACTTGTTTGCTCTGCATCATTCACTCATTTGTTTTAGACTCGTTCATTGTCATGTTAAACTCCTAAATCTTGAAATTAGTTTGAGATTACATTGTCTTGCTGTGTAGTAGAGTCTCTTTGTGATCTCCAGTAACCAAATCTGGGAAGTTAATCTTGCAGGAATTACAAGATCTTTATATAGCATGGAGTACTCAATCAAGGATGACGTGACTCAAGTACATCCATATCTTTCTAATATTTGTTTTTGTTTTTTTTCTTCTAATTAATTGTTTCATTGGACTCAAAAACTTTTGTCTTAAGTTTCTTTGTTCAAGTTATGTGCTTAGTTACATGTCTTTTGCATGCTAATGACAGTTGATAGGTAACACTCCAATGGTGTACCTAAACAACATTGTAGATGGCTGCGTTGCACGTATCGCCGCTAAGCTTGAGATGATGCAGCCTTGCTCTAGTGTCAAGGACAGGTATATAACTTATCTTGGAAACTTGTCTGCTCCAAAACATGAATTTGTTCTTTTTTTTTCTATTTTCTGTCTTGTTTGCTCTAAATTTGTTTAATTGAATGATATCTTCTGCTTGTTAGAATTGCTTATGGAATGATTAAAGATGCTGAAGACAAGGGACTCATTTCTCCCGGCAAGGTACAAACAATTAAAACAAATAATCTCATTAATATTAGAATCAAAATTCTTAGTTTAAAAATCTTTGTGATTTACTTACTACATTCAGAACATATTGATTGAGCCAACATCTGGTAACACCGGGATTGGTATAGCAATGGTCGGAGCAGCTAGAGGTTACAAAGTTGTGATTACAATGCCTGCATCAGTGAGCATTGAGAGAAGAATCATTCTTCTAGCATTAGGTGCAGAGCTTCACCTCACGGATCCAAGCAAAGGCGTTATAGGAGTCATTGTCAAAGCTGAAGAGATATTAAGCAAAACTCCAGATGGTTTCATGCTAGAGCAATTCAGAAACCCTTCAAACCCACAAGTATATATTTATGGACTCTCCTTTGGTTTTCTACATATTCTTTTTAATTAAAAATTTTGGTTTCTATGCAGTCTCATTACGAAACCACTGGTCCAGAGATATGGAGAGACTGTGCAGAGAAAGTAGATATGTTGGTTGTTGGTGTTGGGACTGGTGGAACGATCTCTGGAGCAGGGAAGTTCCTCAAGGAGAAGAATAAAGACTTTAAGGTGCAAAACTGATATATTACAGAACATTTGTTAGATACTAAGGCTTCTGAGCATTTATTTTATCAACAGGTTTATGGGGTGGAACCTGCAGAGAGTGCTGTACTCAGTGGAGGGCAACCTGGTGAGTTAGTCTCTTTTTAGCACTCAAGCTTACAACTCTTGTTCTTGAGCATTCAACTCTAATATTAAAATAAACAATCTTATTAATATTAGAATCAAAATTAATATTAGAAGGCAACCTGGTGAGTTAGTCTCTTTTTTTGGCACTCAAGCTTTTAAAATATTTCTCTCGAGTCTAACACACATATTGTAATGAACATAACATTTCATTGGTTACACGGTTTGTAGGTCCACATGGGATTCAAGGTATTGGGGCTGGACTCATCCCAGACAATTTGGATTTTAGCGTTCTTGATGAAGTCATTCAAGTAATGTTGTAGCTAATACTTCAACAATATCTTTTCTTTTTGGCTCTTCCTGAACTCCGTGATAAGATTGAGAACGTTGCAATATCCATTTTCAGGTGACAAGTGTGGAAGCAATTGAAACAGCCAAACTTCTTGCCCTGAAAGAAGGATTACTGGTATAATCTGTCGGTTAATTGATTCTATTTTTGATTTAAACCATAAAAAAACCAACGTTTGTGATAAGTGTTATTGTCTGTCAGGTTGGAATATCATCCGGAGCTGCTGCGGCCGCTGCTATAAAAGTGGCAAAACGGCCAGAAAACGCTGGGAAGCTCATAGTTGTAAGTGAAACAGAGTTATAATAAACCAACCTTTTATCTTTAGACCGAAATCAAACCGGATTTTAAAATGAATAACTTGGTTATCTACTTATCTCGTCCGGTATGCAGGTGGTTTTCCCGAGTGGCGGGGAACGTTACTTATCGACTCCAATGTTCGACTCGATCAGATGCGAAGCAGAGAATTTGGCAATTGAATGAGAGAGACTTATCATCCACTACTACTACTACTTAATTCGGTTCGGTTATGTAATAAAGTATCAAGATACCGGTTTTCTCATTTTTGACAACACATAAGAAGTGTTGTTTGACTTGAGATGACGTAATATTGCTTCCACAATAAATTAAGAAAATTCTACACATGCATGTAATGTACGTAAACGTAAGTAACGTATGCTGATAAATAAACAAAATTAAAGCGAAATCCTCGCCGATTTGGTAAAGTTTAAAGTTTAAAGCAATCTAATTACTCTATACTAGTGTCCAAGAAACTAAACTTGTCAACTTGAAGTGGCAGAAAATGTTAGGGAATTATCTAGTAACAATTAAAAAGTAGGCTGTAAGAAACATAACTAACAATTACATATTTTAGAAAAAAGTTTTTGTTTCAAAAAGATATGCATTTTTTTATTAAATAATTGCAAATTTCAAAAAACTTAATTGCACTAGTTAAATTTTTATTGGCTTAAAAGATAAACACAAAAACTATGCAAATTTAATATGTTTTATTAAGATGCGTGAAAAATCTAGAATATATAACTTTAAGAAACGGAGGGAGTATTAAAGTATTCATCACGAGTTTCATGCGCTGTGTTAATTATATATTGTACGTGGCAATTATTGATGCATGCGTAGTGTACTTGATGATATATTTATAATTTTATATCATTCTCTTTTCCCTCCTAAATTTTCCAACTTGAATAATTAATTTCTCCTCTTTACGTTTGATTTTCATCATAAGAACACCAATGCATGCTTTGCATTACTCGCTGAGATACATCATTTGCTACATCTTTTTAATTAGTTTGATACACTCATGTTTTTCTGCTGTTCAAACCTGCGTTCTACTCTGGTTTTCATTTTTTCCAGTTTGAGTTTTAAAAATGATACATTGTCTCGTTTTCACTCCACTGATTCGAATCTGAAGCAGTTTTAAAGCGGACACTGTCTTGTTGCTTACACAGTCGCTGATTGGTTCTTTAACTCTTGCAGGAACTTCAAAGACCCTTATTAGCATGGAGTGCTTTATCAAGGATGACGTGACTCAAGTACATCCGAGATCTTATGAACTTTTTTCCATCAGTTGTAACGGTCACGTTCTAAGTTTCTATGTTCCCCTTTTGTACTTAGTTCCATGTGATTTGTTCTATGCGTTATGTGATAGTTGATAGGTAACACTCCGGTGGTGTACCTGAATAACATCGTAGATGGTTGTGTTGCTCGTATAGCCGCAAAGCTTGAGATGATGGAGCGTTGCTCTAGTGTCCTTTAACTGATGGTCTACCCTTGGGATTACGTTAGAATTTATAGGTAAAGATCGCAGTTATTATATGTAATTTCTCGTCAATGTGATATTAGTTACTAGCCAAAGTAAATATGTAATTCCTAGTCAAAGTAAATATACATTATCTAATTTGAGTATTTTTTATTTGTTTCTTATTACCAAATTAAATAAACTCATTGATGAAATTATTATTTTAACTTCTAGTCAAAGCAAATATACATATATGGTTTAGCAGGTTTGGATATTGTCTGGAGCTGCTGCAGCCGCTGCCTTTAAGGTGGCAAAACATCCATAAAACGCTCGGAAGCTCATAGTTGTAAGTGAAACAGAGCTATTAGCCTATTATTTTGCAATTCCAGTCAGACCTGGTTTTAAAGAAAACTACTTTGGTTATTGTCCGGTTTTTCAGGTGGGTTTTCCCTAGCGGTTGGGAACATTACATATCAACTCAATTATTCAAGTAGAGAATATGACATTTGAATAAAACTGCACTATATTCTGTGTGATATATTTCACTTTATTAACTCCGAATGTATAAAATAAAAACTATTGGATTACAAATTTTATGTGTGAATTGATGTCTAATAAATTCGGTAATAACATATTATTTTCTCTGGTTTGTGTTGGCTTCAAAACTTGATACTTAATACGATTATTGCTCAATCAAATTCAATTTTCCAGATAATACGTTGAATTACATTATTATTAACAGTTTGGATTGAAGATTGTGGAAGAGGAAATAGATCAAAGGACAAGAGACTATATAGACAAGCACATCATAGAATTCACTTTAAGATAAGTTTATTCTTTGAATCACATAAGATTTAACATATAAAAGGTTTACATATGTTATCATATAAAGACGAATCATTATTTGTTGTACGATAAAGATACTAGCAACTAGCAAGGATAATAGCAATTACATTGGGGAGGAACTATAGGAGCAGTGATCTCATCACACCTTCCAATTCCTTTGTATTCAGCCATGCACTTATCTCTGCATTTCTTTCCTCCTTCACATGTCCACGTTTGAAAACAATCCTTTGCTTCTCCTACCATTTTCTTGTTTCCTATTAATTATAATTGTAACAAAATATAACAAAAAGAAAAATTTACATTGACGTCACAAAATTCTCAGTTAACCTAAGAATATAACAAAAAAAAATTTGTTTGTAGAGAAATTTTCTAAACAAATAATAAAACTTTACCCGAAGAAGAAATGATGAAAACGACCATGAGTACAAAGAGAACAGAAGAAAAAGAGATCTTCATTTTTCTATATTTTCTTTGGGCTTGAGATGATTGAAGAGAATAAACTTTTAACTGATGACCTACCTTTCGGATTACATTATATTTATAGGCAAAAATAACGCAAATGTGAATTTTTAGTCAAACTACTATTTAATACCTAGGCATAGTAAATATGTAACTCCTAGTCAAAGTAAATGCATATATATATTTATAGTAATGTCTTACTTAGTTAGTAATTTTTTATTTATTTCTTATTACCAAATTATAAAATTCTCTTGAATAATTTTGGTAGAAATATTAAATAAAACTCATTGATGAAATTCCAGTCTTTATGATATTTTTAGTCAAAGTAAATATACATATATTCTTATATTTATTCCTAGTCAAAGTAAATATACATTTGATTTTTTGCCTACATGAGTACTTTCTTATTTCTTAATACCACATATAATAATTTTCATGAACAATTTTGTCTACAAACATTAAAAACACGCATAAATTAAATTTTAATTTTTATGTTATGTATTTTCTAGCGACACCTATTTTAACTTTGTTTCTCATTCTGAAAACGTTTTTTTTTGACTACCGTATATTGAAAAGCATAAGAATTATCTATAACAATAATTTTCATAAAAATATTATTTGGTTTAATTTGGCTTAAAAACTTGATGTTTCATACGATTATTGCTCAATCAAATTATATTTTCGAGATAATACGTTGAATTAATACACTAGCAGGGCCGGCTTATCATATGGGGCGGTAAATGTGACTCCCAGGGCCCACTCCAATTTTTTTTTTGAGTTTTTCTTTTGTTAAGATATATGTATTAGTTTGCAATTTAAATAATTTTTAAAAATGTAATCATAGAAAATATTTTAATCAAGATTAAATAATTTTTGTTAGTTTCTTCTAGAAATTTTTAAATAATAATTATAGGGCCTAAATTTTTTTCCCAACGGCCTATGATGATGCTAAGCTGCCGAAAATGTTGAGTTTTTCGGTAAATGCTCTATGTATTGAAGTCTATGATCTTTAGTGTTGTGTTAAAATTTCTAAACACATTCAACATTTGTATTAATGTATATTAAACTCTCTTTCATGGTACATGAACATCGTTTTAACTTTTTTTTAATTAATTTAGTAAAACTTCATAATACTCCCTAAATTGGTGGACTAACCATAATAAAATCATCTATTTTCTAGAGAAACGGAGACAATAAAAGTTCCAAACCTCTTTGACATTCATCATATGTTAGTGAAGGAAGCAACTATTCATTAAAACAATATTTTCATATTTTTGAATTTTTCTCAAAATCTATATGTTAACTAACCCCTACGAAAATATTGATTTTTTCGGTAAATACTCTATATACTGAAGTCAATGATCTTTAGTGTTCTTTTAACATTTCTAAACACATTCTACATTTGTAATAATGTATATTAAACTCTCTTTCATGGTATATTGGCATCATTTTAATTTTTTGTCAATTAATTTAGTAAAAATTCATAATACTCTCTAAATTGGTTGACTAACCACTACAAAATCATTATTTTCTAGAGAAATAGAAAAAACGGTACATGGACATCGTTTTATTTTTTTGTCAACTAATTTAGTAAAACTTAATACTCTCTAAATTGGTTGACTAACCACTATAAAATCGCTATTCTCAAGAAAAACGGAGACAAAAAGGTTCCAAACCTCTTTGACTTTCATCATATGTTAGTGAATGATGCAACTATGCATTAAAACAGTATTTTCATAATTTTGAATTTTTTTCAAAATCTATGTGTTAACCTAACCCCCTACGAAAATATTGAGTTTTTCGATAAATGTTCTATATACTGAAGTCTATGATCTTTAGTGTTGTTTTAAAATTTCTAAACACATTCTACATTTGTATTAATGTATATTAAACTCTCTTTCATGGAACATGAGCATCGTTTTTTTTTTTCAATTAATTTACTAAACTTCATAATACTCCCTAAATTGGTGGAATAACCACTATAAAATCGTTATTTTTAAAGAAACAGAGACAACAAAAGTTCCAAACCTCTTTGACCTTCATCATATGTTAGTGAATTATGCAGCTATGTATTAAAACAGTATTTTCATATTTTTGAAATTTTCTCAAAATCTATGTGTTAACAACCCTTACGAAAATATTGAATGTTTCGGTAAATGCTATATATTCTGAAGCCTATGATATTTAGTGTTGTTTTAAAATTTATAAACACATTCTACATTTGTATTAATGTATATTAAACTCTATTTCATAGTACATAGGCATCGTTTTAATTTTTTGTCAATTAATTTAGTAAAACTTCATAATATTCCCTAAATTAGTTGACTAACTACTATAAAATGGGTTTTTTTTAGAGGAACGGAGACAACAAAAGTTCCAAACCTCTTTGACATTCATGTTGGTGAAGGATGCAACTATGCATTAAAACAGAATTTTCATTTTTTTGAATTTTTCTTAAAATCTATGTGTTAACCCCCTACGAAAATATTGAGTTTTTCTGTCATGGAACATGGGCATCATTTTAATTTTTTAACGATTAATTTAGTAAAACTTCATAATACTCACTAAATTGGTGGACTAACCACTATAAAATCGTTATATTCTAAAGAAACGGAGACAACAAAAGTTCCAAACCTCTTTGACCTTCATCATATGTTAGTGAACGATCCAATTATGCATTAAAACAAAATTTTCATATTTTTGAATTTTTCTCAAAATCTATGTTTTTTTCGGTAAATGCACTCTATATTTAAGCCTATGATCTTTAGTGTTGTTTTAAAATTTCTAAACACATTCAACATTTGTATTAATGTATATTAAACTTTTTTCAAGGTACATGGGCATCATTTCAATTTTTTGTCAATTAATTAAGTAAGACTTCATAATACTCCCTAACTTGGTGGACTAGCCAATATAAAATCGCTATTTTCTAGAGAAACGGAGACAACAAAATTTCAAAACCTCTTTGACCTTCATCATATGTTAGTGAAGGATGCAACTATGCATTAAAACAATATTTTCATATTTTTGACTTTTCTCAAAATCCATGTGTTAACAACCCTTACGAAAATATTTAATTTTTCGGTAAATGCTCTATATACAGAACCCTATGATCTTTATTGTTGTTTTAAAATTTATAAACACATTCTCCATTTGTATTAATGTATATTAAACTCTCTTTCATGGTACATGAGCATCGTTTTAATTTTTGTCAATTAATTTAGTAAAACTTCATAATACTCCCTAAATTGGTGGACTAACCACTATAAAATCGCTATTCTCTAGAGAAACGGAGACAACAAAAGTTCCAAACCTCTTTAACATTCGTCATATGTTAGTGAAGGATGCAATTATGTATTAAGACAGTATTTTAATATTTTTGATTTTTTTGCAAAATCTATGTGTTAACCCCTTACGAAAATATTGAGTTTTTCTGTAAATGTTTTATATACTGAAATCTATGATCTTTAGTGTTGTTTTAAAATTTATAAACATATTCTAAATTTGTATTAATGTACATTAAACTTTCTTTTATGGTACATGAGCATCGTTTTAATTTTTTATCAACTAATTTAGTAAAACTTCATAATACTCCCTAAATTGGTGGACTAACCACTATAAAATCGCTATATTCTAGAGAAATGGAGACAACAAAAGTTCCAAACCTCTTTGACCTTCATCATATGTTAGTGAAGGATGCAACTATGCATTAAAACAATATTTTCATATTTTTTAATTTTTCACAAAATCTATGTGTTAAAACCCCCTACGAAAATATTGAGTTTTTCTGTAAATTCTCTATATACTGAAGTCTATGATCTTTAGTGTTGTTTTAAAATTTATAAAAATATTCTACATTTTTATTAATGTATATTAAACTCTCTTTCAAGGTATATGGGCGTCGTTTTAAGTTTTTTTTATCAATTAATTTAGCAAAACTTCATAATACTCCCTAAATTGGTCTATATACTGAAGCCAATGATCTTTAGTGTTCTTTTAACATTTCTAAACACATTCTATATTTGTAATAGTGTATATTAAACTCTCTTTCATTGTATATGGGCATCATTTTAATTTTTTGTCAATTAATTTAGTAAAACTTCATAATACTCCCTAAATTGGTTCACTAACCACTACAAAATCATTATTTTCTTGAGAAACGGAAACAATGGTACACGGACATCGTTTTAATTTTTTGTCAACTAATTTAGTAAAACTTCATAATACTCCCTAAATTGGTGGACTAACCACTATAAAATCGCTATTTTCGAGAGAAACGGAGACAAAAAAAGTTCCAAACCTCTTTGACCTTCATCATATGTTAGTGAAGGATGCAATTATGCATTAAGACAGTATTTTAATATTTTTCAATTTTTTGCAAAATCTATGTGTTAACCCTTACGAAAATATTGAGTTTTTCGGTAAATGTTTTATATACTAAAGCCTATGATCTTTAGTGTTGTTTTAAAATTTCTAAACACATTCTACATTTATATTAATGTATATTAAACTCCCTTTCATGGTACATGAGCATCGTACATGAGCATCGTTTTAATTTTTTATCAACTAATTTAGTAAAACTTCATAATACTCCCTAAATTGGTAGACTAACCACTATAAAATCGCTATTTTCTAGAGAAAGGAGACAACAAAAGTTCCAAACCTCTTTGACCTTCATCATATGTTAGTGAAGGATGCAACTATGCATTAAAACAGCATTTTCATATTTTTGATTTTTTCTCAAAATCTATGAGTTAACCCCCTAAGAAAATATTGATTTTTTTCTGTAAATGCTCTGTATACTGAAGCCTATGATCTCTAGTGTTGTTTTGAAATTTCTAAACACATTTTACATTTGTATTAATGTATATTAAACTCTCTTCCATGGTACATGGACATTGTTTTAATTTTTTGTCAACTAATTTAGTAAAACTTCATAATACTCCCTAAATTGGTGGACTAACCACTATAAAATTGATATTCTCGAGAGAAACGGAGACAACAAAAGTTCCAAACCTCTTTGACCTTCATCATATGTTAGTGAAGGATGCAATTATACAATAAAACAGTATTTTAATATTTTTTAATATTTCGCAAAATCTATGTGTTAACCCTTACAAAAATATTGAGTTTTTCGGTAAATGTTTTATATACTAAAGTCTATGATCTTTAGTGTTGTTTTAAAGTTTCTAAACATATTCTACATTTGTATTAATGTATATTAAACTCTCATTCATGGTACATGAGCATCGTTTTAATTTTTTATCAACTAATTTAGTAAAACTTCATAATACTCCCTAAATTGGTGGACTAACCACTATAAATCGCTATTTTCTAGAGAAACGAAGACAACAAAAGTTCCAAACATCTTTGACCTTCATCATATGTTAGTGAAGGATGCAATTATTCATTAAGACAATATTTTCATATTTTTGAATTTTTCTCAAAATCTATGTGTTAACCCCTACGAAAATATTGAGTTTCTCGGTAAATGCTCTATATACTTAAACCTATGCTCTTTAGTGTTATTTTAAAATTTCTAAACACATTCTACATTATTATTAATGTATATTAAACTCTCTTTCATGGCACATGAGCATCATTTTAATTTTTATCAACTAATTTTGTAAAACTTCATAATACTCTCTAAATTGGTGGACTAACCGCTATAAAATCGCTATTTTCTTGAGAAAGGGAGACAACAAAAGTTCCAAACCTCTTTGACCTTCATCATATGTTAGTGAAGGATGCAACTATGCATTAAAACAGTATTTTCATATTTTTGATTTTTTCTCAAAATATATGTGTTAACCAACCCCCTAAGAAAATATTGAGTTTTTCGATAAATGTTCTATATACTGAAGCCAACGATCTTTAGTGTTGTTTTAAAATTTCTAAACACATTTTACATTTGTATTAATATTATTAAACTCTTTTCCGTGGTATGTGGACATAGTTTTAATTTTTTGTCAACTAATTTAGTAAAACTTCATAATACTCCCTAAATTGGTGGACAAATTACTATAAAATCGCTATTCTCTAGAAAAACGGAGACAAAAAGGTTGCAAACCTCTTTGACCTTTATCATATGTTAGTGAATGATACAATTATGCATTAAAACAATATTTTCATATTTTTGAATTTTTCACAAAATCTACGTGTTAACCCCTACGAAAATATTGAGTTTCTCTGTAATTGCTCTATATACTGAAGTCTATGATCTTTAGTGTTCTTTTAAAATTTAGAAAAACATACTACATTTTTATTAATGTATATTAAACTCTCTTTCAAAGTATATGGGCATCGTTTTAATTATTTTTTGTCTTTTAATTTTGTAAAACTTCGTAAGACTCCCTAAATTGGTTGACTAACCACTATAAAATCGTTATTTTCTAGAGAAACGGAGACAACAAAAGTTCCAAACCTCTTCGACCTTCATCATCTGTTTGTGAATTATGCAACTATGCATTAAAACAGTATTATCATATTTTTGAATTTTTTTAAAAATCTATTTGTTAACCCCTACGAAATATTGAGTTTTTCGGTAAATGTTCTATATACTGAAGCCTATGTTCCTTAGTGTTGTTTTAAAATTTCTAAACACATTCTACATTTTTATTAATGTATATTAAACTCTCTTTCATAGTACAAGGGCATCGTTTTAATTTTTTGTCAATTAATTTAGCAAAACTTCATAATACTCCGTAAATTGGTGGACTAACCCCTATAAAATCGCTATTCTCTAAAGAAAAGGAGACAACAAAAGTTCCAAACCTCTTTGACCATCATCGTATGTTAGTGAAGGATGCAATTATGCATTAAGACAGTATTTTCATATTTTTGAATTTTTCTCAAAATCTATGTGTTAACCCCTACGAAAATATTGAGTTTTTCGGTAAATGCTCTATATACTTAAGCCTATGATCTTTAGTGTTGTTTTAAAATTTCTAAACACATTCTACATTTTTATTAATGTATATTAAACTCTCTTTCATGGTACATGAGCATCATTTTAATTTTTTATCAAATAATTTTGTAAAACTTCATAATACTCTCTAAATTGGTGGACTAACGCTATAAAATCGCTATTTTCTTGAGAAAGGGAGACAACAAAAGTTCCAAACCTCTTTGACCTTCATCATATGTTAATGAAGGATGCAACTATGCATTAAAACAGTATTTTCATATTTTTATTTTTTCTCAAAATCTATGAGTTAACAACCCCTACGAAAATATTGATTTTTTGGGGTAAATGCTCTCTATACTGAAGCCTATGATCTTTAGTGTTGTTTTAAAATTTCTAAACACATTCTACATTTTTATTAATGTATATTAAACTCTCTTTCATAGTACATGGGCATCGTTTTAATTTTTTGTCAATTAATTTAGTAAAACTTCATAATACTCCCTAAATTAATGGACTAACCACTATAAAATCGTTATTCTCTAGAAAAATGGAGACAAAAAAAGTTCCAAACCTCTTTGACCATCATCATATGTTAGTGAAGGATGCAATTATGCATTAAGACAGTATTTTCATATTTTTGAAATTTTCTCAAAATATATGTGTTAACTCCTACGAAAATATTGAGTTTTTCAGTAAATGCTCTATATACTTAAGCCTATGATCTTTAGTGTTGTTTGAAAATTTCTAAACACATTCTACATTTTTATTAATGTATATTAAACTCTCTTTCATGGTACATGAGCATCATTTTAAATTTTTATCAACTAATTTTGTAAAATTTCATAATACTCCCTAAATTGGTGAACTAACCACTAGAAAATCGCTATGTTCTTGAGAAAGGGAGACAACAAAAGTTCTAAACCTTATTGACCTTCATAATATGTTGGTGAAAGATGAAACTATGCATTAAAACAGTATTTTCATATTTTTGATTTTTCTCAAAATCTATGTGTTAACATCCCCTAAGAAAATATTGAGTTTTTCGATATATGTTCTATATACTGAAGCTTATGATCTTTAGTGTTGTTTTAAAATTTCTTAACACACTCTACATTTATATTAATATTACTAAACTCTCTTCCATGGTACATGGACATCGTTTTAATTTTTTGTCAACTAATTTAGTAAAACTTCATAATACTCCCTAAATTGGTGGACAAATTACTATAAAATCACTATTCTCTAGAAAAACGGAGACAAAAAGGTTCCAAACCTCTTTGAACTTCATCATATGTTAGTGAAGGATGCAACTATGCATTAAAACAGTATTTTCATATTTTTTAATTTTTCACAAAATCTATGTGTTAAAACCCCCTACGAAAATATTGAGTTTTCCGTAAAATTTATATAAACATTATACATTTTTATTAATTTATATTAAACTCTCTTTCAAGGTACGTGGGCATCGTTTTAAGTTTTTTTTATCAATTAATTTAGTAAAACTTCATAATACTCCCTAAATTGGTGTATATACTCTATATACTGAAGCCAATGATCTTTAGTGTTCTTTTAACATTTCTAAACACATTCTACATTTGTAATAATGTATATTAAACTCTCTTTCATGGTATATGGACATCATTTTATTTTTTTGTCAATTAATTTAGTAAAACTTCATAATACTCCCTAAATTGGTGGACTAACCCCTATAAAATCGCTATTCTCTAAAGAAAAGGAGACAACAAAAGTTCCAAACCTCTTTGACCATCATCGTATGTTAGTGAAGGATGCAATTATGCATTAAGACAGTATTTTCATATTTTTGAATTTTTCTCAAAATCTATGTGTTAACCCCTACGAAAATATTGAGTTTTTCGGTAAATGCTCTATATACTTAAGCCTATGATCTTTAGTGTTGTTTTAAAATTTCTAAACACATTCTACATTTTTATTAATGTATATTAAACTCTCTTTCATGGTACATGAGCATCATTTTAATTTTTATCAAATAATTTTGTAAAACTTCATAATACTCTCTAAATTGGTGGACTAACGCTATAAAATCGCTATTTTCTTGAGAAAGGGAGACAACAAAAGTTCCAAACCTCTTTAACCTTCATCATATGTTAATGAAGTGGATGCAACTATGCATTAAAACAGTATTTTCATATTTTTATTTTTTCTCAAAATCTATGAGTTAACAACCCCTACGAAAATATTGATTTTTTGGGGTAAATGCTCTCTATACTGAAGCCTATGATCTTTAGTGTTGTTTTAAAATTTTAAACACATTTTACATTGTTATTAATGTATATTAAACTCTCTTCCATGGTACATGGACATCGTTTTAATTTTTTTGTCAACTAATTTAGTAAAACTTCATAATACTCCTTAAATTGGTGGACTAACCACTATAAAATCGCTATTCTCGAGAGAAACGGAGAAAAAAAAAGTTCCAAACCTCGTTGACCTTCATCATATGTTAGTGAAGGATGAAATTATGCATTAAGACAGTATTTTAATATTTTTGAATTTTTCGCAAAATCTATGTGTTAACAACCCTTACGAAAATATTGAGTTTTTCGGTAAATATTTTATATACTGAAGCCAATGATCCTTAGTGTTGTTTTAAAATTTCTAAACACATTCTACATTTTTATTAATGTATATTAAACTCTCTTTCATAGTACATGGGCATCGTTTTAATTTTTTATCAATTAATTTAGTAAAACTTCATAATACTCCCTAAATTAATGGACTAACCACTATAAAATCGTTATTATCTAGAAAAACGGAGACAAAAAAAGTTCCAAACCTCTTTGACCGTCATCATATGTTAGTGAAGGATGCAATTATGCATTAAGACAGTATTTTCATATTTTTGAAATTTTCTCAAAATATATGTGTTAACTCCTACGAAAATATTGAGTTTTTCAGTAAATGCTCTATATACTTAAGCCTATGATCTTTAGTGTTGTTTGAAAATTTCTAAACACATTCTACATTTTTATTAATGTATATTAAACTCTCTTTCATGGTACATGAGCATCATTTTAAATTTTTATCAACTAATTTTGTAAAATTTCATAATACTCCCTAAATTGGTGGACTAACCACTAGAAAATCGCTATGTTCTTGAGAAAGGGAGACAACAAAAGTTCTAAACCTTATTGACCTTCATAATATGTTGGTGAAAGATGAAACTATGCATTAAAACAGTATTTTCATATTTTTGATTTTTTCTCAAAATCTATGTGTTAACATCCCCTAAGAAAATATTGAGTTTTTCGATATATGTTCTATATACTGAAGCTTATGATCTTTAGTGTTGTTTTAAAATTTCTTAACACACTCTACATTTATATTAATATTACTAAACTCTCTTCCATGGTACATGGACATCGTTTTAATTTTTTGTCAACTAATTTAGTAAAACTTCATAATACTCCCTAAATTGGTGGACAAATTACTATAAAATCACTATTCTCTAGAAAAACGGAGACAAAAAGGTTCCAAACCTCTTTGAACTTCATCATATGTTAGTGAAGGATGCAACTATGCATTAAAACAGTATTTTCATATTTTTTAATTTTTCACAAAATCTATGTGTTAAAACCCCCTACGAAAATATTGAGTTTTCCGTAAAATTTATATAAACATTATACATTTTTATTAATTTATATTAAACTCTCTTTCAAGGTACGTGGGCATCGTTTTAAGTTTTTTTTATCAATTAATTTAGTAAAACTTCATAATACTCCCTAAATTGGTGTATATACTCTATATACTGAAGCCAATGATCTTTAGTGTTCTTTTAACATTTCTAAACATATTCTACATTTGTAATAATGTATATTAAACTCTCTTTCATGGTATATGGACATCATTTTATTTTTTTGTCAATTAATTTAGTAAAACTTCATAATACTCCCTAAATTGGTGGACTAACCCCTATAAAATCGCTATTCTCTAAAGAAAAGGAGACAACAAAAGTTCCAAACCTCTTTGACCATCATCGTATGTTAGTGAAGGATGCAATTATGCATTAAGACAGTATTTTCATATTTTTGAATTTTTCTCAAAATCTATGTGTTAACCCCTACGAAAATATTGAGTTTTTCGGTAAATGCTCTATATACTTAAGCCTATGATCTTTAGTGTTGTTTTAAAATTTCTAAACACATTATACATTTTTATTAATGTATATTAAACTCTCTTTCATGGTACATGAGCATCATTTTAATTTTTTATCAAATAATTTTGTAAAACTTCATAATACTCTCTAAATTGGTGGACTAACGCTATAAAATCGCTATTTTCTTGAGAAAGGGAGACAACAAAAGTTCCAAACCTCTTTAACCTTCATCATATGTTAATGAAGTGGATGCAACTATGCATTAAAACAGTATTTTCATATTTTTATTTTTTCTCAAAATCTATGAGTTAACAACCCCTACGAAAATATTGATTTTTTGGGGTAAATGCTCTCTATACTGAAGCCTATGATCTTTAGTGTTGTTTTAAAATTTTTAAACACATTTTACATTGTTATTAATGTATATTAAACTCTCTTCCATGGTACATGGACATCGTTTTAATTTTTTTGTCAACTAATTTAGTAAAACTTCATAATACTCCTTAAATTGGTGGACTAACCACTATAAAATCGCTATTCTCGAGAGAAACGGAGAAAAAAAAAGTTCCAAACCTCGTTGACCTTCATCATATGTTAGTGAAGGATGAAATTATGCATTAAGACAGTATTTTAATATTTTTGAATTTTTCGCAAAATCTATGTGTTAACAACCCTTACGAAAATATTGAGTTTTTCGGTAAATATTTTATATACTGAAGCCAATGATCCTTAGTGTTGTTTTAAAATTTCTAAACACATTCTACATTTTTATTAATGTATATTAAACTCTCTTTCATAGTACATGGGCATCGTTTTAATTTTTTATCAATTAATTTAGTAAAACTTCATAATACTCCCTAAATTAATGGACTAACCACTATAAAATCGTTATTATCTAGAAAACGGAGACAAAAAAAGTTCCAAACCTCTTTGACCGTCATCATATGTTAGTGAAGGATGCAATTATGCATTAAGACAGTATTTTCATATTTTTGAAATTTTCTCAAAATATATGTGTTAACTCCTACGAAAATATTGAGTTTTTCAGTAAATGCTCTATATACTTAAGCCTATGATCTTTAGTGTTGTTTGAAAATTTCTAAACACATTCTACATTTTTATTAATGTATATTAAACTCTCTTTCATGGTACATGAGCATCATTTTAAATTTTTATCAACTAATTTTGTAAAATTTCATAATACTCCCTAAATTGGTGGACTAACCACTAGAAAATCGCTATGTTCTTGAGAAAGGGAGACAACAAAAGTTCTAAACCTTATTGACCTTCATAATATGTTGGTGAAAGATGAAACTATGCATTAAAACAGTATTTTCATATTTTTGATTTTTTCTCAAAATCTATGTGTTAACATCCCCTAAGAAAATATTGAGTTTTTCGATATATGTTCTATATACTGAAGCTTATGATCTTTAGTGTTGTTTTAAAATTTCTTAACACACTCTACATTTATATTAATATTACTAAACTCTCTTCCATGGTACATGAACATCGTTTTAATTTTTTGTCAACTAATTTAGTAAAACTTCATAATACTCCCTAAATTGGTGGACAAATTACTATAAAATCGCTATTCTCTAGAAAAACGGAGACAAAAAGGTTCCAAACCTCTTTGAACTGCATCATATGTTAGTGAAGGATGCAACTATGCATTAAAACAGTATTTTCATATTTTTTAATTTTTCACAAAATCTATGTGTTAAAACCCCCTACGAAAATATTGAGTTTTCCGTAAAATTTATATAAACATTATACATTTTTATTAATTCATATTAAACTCTCTTTCAAGGTACGTGGGCGTCGTTTTAAGTTTTTTTTTTATCAATTAATTTAGTAAAACTTCATAATACTCCCTAAATTGGTGTATATACTCTATATACTGAAGCCAATGATCTTTAGTGTTCTTTTAACATTTCTAAACACATTCTACATTTGTAATAATGTATATTAAACTCTCTTTCATGGTATATGGACATCATTTTATTTTTTTGTCAATTAATTTAGTAAAACTTCATAATACTCTCTAAATTGGTGGACTAACCACTATAAAATCGGTATATTCTAGAGAAATGGAGACAACAAAAATTCCAAACTTCTTTGACCTTCATCATATGTTAGTGAAGGATCCAATTATGCATTAAAACAGAATTTTTATATCTTTGAATTTTTCTCAAAATCTATGTTTTTTTCGGTAAATGCACTCTATATTTAGGCCTATGATCTTTAGTGTTGTTTTAAAATTTCTAAACACATTCAACATTTGTATTAATGTATATTAAACTTTCTTTCATGGTACGTGGCATCATTTTAATTTTTTGTCAATTAATTAAGTAAGACTTCATAATACTCCCTAACTTGGTGGACTAGCCAATATAAAATCGCTATTTTCTAGAGAAACGGAGACAACAAAATTTCAAAACCTCTTTGACCTTCATCATATGTTAGTGAAGGATGCAACTATGCATTAAAACAGTATTTTCAAATTTTGACTTTTCTCAAAATCCAAGTGTTAACAACCCCTACGAAAATATTTAATTTTTCGGTAAATGCTCTATATACAGAACCCTATGATCTTTATTGTTGTTTTAAAATTTATAAACACATTCTCCATTTGTATTAATGTATATTAAACTCTCTTTCATGGTACATGAGCATCATTTTAATTTTTTGTCAATTAATTTAGTAAAACTTCAAAATACTCCCTAAATTGGTGGACTAACCACTATAAAATCGCTATTCTCTAGAGAAACGGAAACAACAAAAGTTCCAAACCTCTTTAACATTCGTCATATGTTAGTGAAGGATGCAATTATGTATTAAGACAGTATTTTAATATTTTTGAATTTTTCGCAAAATCTATGTGTTAACCCCCCTTACGAAAATATTGAGTTTTTCTGTAAATGTTTTATATACTGATATCTATGATCTTTAGTGTTGTTTTAAAATTTCTAAACACATTCTAAATTTGTATTAATGTACATTAAATTCTCTTTCATGGTACATGAGCATCGTTTTAATTTTTTATCAACTAATTTAGTAAAACTTCATAATACTCCCTAAATTGGTGGACTAACCACTATAAAATCGCTATATTCTAGAGAAATGGAGAAAACAAAAGTTCCAAACCTCTTTGACCTTCATCATAAGTTAGTAAAGGATGCAACTATGCATTAAAACAATATTTTCAAATTTTTTAAGATTTTGTGTTAAAACCCCCAACGAAAATATTGAGTTTTTCTGTAAATTCTCTATATACTGAAGTCTATGATCTTAAGTGTTGTTTTAAAATTTATAAAAACGTTCTACGTTTTTATTAATGTATATTAAACTCTCTTTCAAGGTACATGGGCGTCGTTTTAAGTTTTTTTTATCAATTAATATTGTAAAACTTCATAATACTCCCTAAATTGGTCTATATACTCTATATATTGAAGCCAATGATCTTTAGTGTTCTTTTAACATTTCTAAACACATTCTACATTTGTAATAGTGTATATTAAACTCTCTTTCATTGTATATGTGCATCATTTTAATTTTTTGTCAATTAATTTAGTAAAACTTCATAATACTCCCTAAATTGGTTGACTAACCACTACAAAATCATTATTTTCTTGAGAAATGGAAACAATGGTACACGGACATCGTTTTAATTTTTTGTCAACTAATTTAGTAAAACTTCATAATACTCCCTAAATTGGTGGACTAACCACAATAAAATCGCTATTCTCGAGAGAAACGAAGACAAAAAAAGTTCCAAACCTCTTTGACCTTCATCATATGTTAGTGAAGGATGCAATTATGCATTAAGACAGTATTTTAATATTTTTGAATTTTTTTGCAAAATCTATGTGTTAACCCTTACGAAAATATTGAGTTTTTCGGTAAATGTTTTATATACTAAAGCCTATGATCTTTAGTGTTGTTTTAAAATTTCTAAACACATTCTACATTTATATTAATGTATATTAAACTCCCTTTCATGGTACATGAACATCGAGCATCGTACATGTGCATCGTTTTAATTTTTTATCAACTAATTTAGTAAAACTTCATAATACTCCCTAAATTGGTGGACTAACCACTATAAAATCGCTATTTTCTAGAGAAAGGAGACAACAAAAGTTCCAAACCTCTTTGACCTTCATCATATGTTAGTGAAAGGTGCAACTATGCATTAAAACAGTATTTTCATATTTTTGATTTTTTCTCAAAATCTATGAGTTAACCCCTAAGAAAATATTGAATTTTTCTGTAAATGCTCTGTATGCTGAAGCCTATGATCTCTAGTGTTGTTTTAAAATTTCCAAACACATTTTACATTTGTATTAATGTATATTAAATTCTCTTCCATTGTACATGGGCATCGTTTTAATTTTTTGTCAACTAATTTAGTAAAACTTCATAATACTCCCTAAATTGGTGGACTAACAACTACAAAATCGTTATTTTCGAGAGAAACGGAGACAAAAAAAGTTCCAAACCTCTTTGACCTTCATCATATGTTAGTGAAGGATGCAACTATGCATGAAAACTGTATTTTCATATTTTTGAATTTTTTTTCAAAATCTATGGGTTAACCCATACGAATATATTGATTTTTTCGGTAAATGCTATATATACTGAAGCCTATGATCTTTAGTGTTGTTTCAATATTTCTAAACACATTCTAAATTTGTATCAATGTATATTAAACTCTCTTTCCTGTTACTTGGGCATCGTTTTAATTTTTTTGTCAATTAATTTAGTAAAACTTCATAATACTCCATAAATTGGTGGACTAACCACTATATAATCGCTATTCTCTAGAGAAACGGAGACAACAAAAGTTCCAAACCTCTTTGACATTCATCATATGTTAGTGAAGGATGCAATCATGCATTAAGACAGTATTTTAATATTTTGAATTTTTCTCAAAATCTATGTGTTAACCCCTACGAAAATATTGAGTTTTTCAGTAAATGTTCTATATACTTAAGCCTACGATATTTAGTGTTGTTTTAAAATTTTCAAACACATTATACATTTGTACTAATGTATATTAAACTCTCTTTCATGGTACATGGGGATCATTTTAATTTTTTGTCAATTAATTTAGTAAAAACTTTATAATACTCCCAAATTTGGTGGACTAACCACTATAAAATCGCCATTCTATAGAAAAATGGATACAAAAAAAGTTTCACACCTTTTTGACCTTCATCATATATTATGCATTAAAACAGTCTTTTAATATTTTTGAATTTTTTTCAAAATCTATGTGTAACCCCTACGAAAATATTGAGTTTTTCGATAAATGCTCTATATACTTAAGCCTATGATTTTAGTGTTGTTTAAAAATTTCTAAACACATTTTACATTTGTATTAATGTATATTAAACTCACTTTCATGGTACATGGGCATCGTTTTAATTTTTTGTCAACTAATTTAGTAAAACTTCGTAATACTCCCTAAGTAGGTGGACTAACCACTATAAAATCGCTATTCTCGAGAGAAACGGAGACAAAAAAAAGTTCCAAACCTCTTTGACCTTCATCATATGTTAGTGAAGGATGCAATTATGCATTAAGACAGTCTTTTAATATTTTTGAATTTTTCTCAAAATCAATGTGTGAACCTCTACAAAAATATTGAGCTTTTCGGTAAATGCTCTATATACTTAAGCCAATGATCTTTAGTGTTGTTTTAAAATTTCTAAACACAATATACATTTGTATTAAAGTATATTAAACTCTCTTTCACGGTACATGAGCATCGTTTTAATTTTTATCAACTAATTTAGTAAAACTTCATAATACTCCCTAAATTGGTGGATAGCCCCTATAAAATCGCTATTTTCTAGAGAAACAGAGACAACAAAATTTCCAAACCTCTTTGACATTCATCATATGTTAGTGAAGGATGCAACTATGCATTAAAACAGTATTTTCATATTTTTAAAAAAAATTCTCAAAATATATGTGTTATTTCCCTACGAAAATATTTAGTTTTCGGTAAATGTTCTATATACTGAAGCCTATGATCTTTGGTATTGTTTTAAAATTTCTAAACACATTCTATATTTTTATTAATGTATATTAAACTCTCTTTCAAGGTACATGGGCATTGTCTTAATTTTTTTGTCAATTAATTTAGTAAAACTTCATAATATTCCCTAAATTGGTGGACTTAACCCATATAAAATCACTATTCTTTAGAAAAACGGAGACAACAAAGGTTCCAAACCTCTTTGACCGTCATCATATATGAGTGAAGGATGAACAATGCATTAAAATAGTATTTTCATATTTTTTAAATTTTTCTCAAAATCTATGTGTTAACCTCTTTGACCGTCATCATATATTAGTGATTTTTTAACCCATATAAAATCACTATTCTTTAGAAAAACGGAGACAACAAACTTTCCAAACCTTTTTGAACTTTATCATATGTTATTGCAGGATGCAACTATGCATTAAAACAATATTTTCATATTTTTTTAACTTTTCTCAAAATCTATGTGTTAACCTCTAAAACAATATTGAATTTTTCGGTAAATGCTCTATATATTGAAGCCTATAATCTTTAGTGTTGCTTTAAAAATTTTAAACACATTATACATTTGTATTAATGTATATTAAATTCTCTTTCATGGTACATAAGCATCGTTTAAATTTTTTATCAACTAATTTAATAAAACTTCATAATACTCCATAAATTGATGGACTAACCCCTATAAAATCGCTATTTTCTAGAGAAATAGAGACAATAAAATTTTCAAACCTCTTTGACCTATATCATATGTTAGTGAAGGATGCAACTATGCATTAAAACAGTAGTTTCATATTTTTGATTTTGTTCTCAAAATCTATGTGTCCCTTCGAAAATATTGAATTTTTCGGTAAATGCTCTGTATACTGAAGCCTATGATCTTTAGTATTGTTTTAAAATTTCTAAACACATTTTAAATTTGTATAAATGTATATTAAACTCTCTTCCATAGTACATGGGCATCGTTTTTTTTTTGTCAAATAATTTAGTAAAACTTCATAATATTTCCGAAATTGGTGGACTAACCGTTATAAAATCGCTATTCTCTAGAGAAACAAAGATAACAAAGGTTCCAAACCTCTTTTATCTTCATAATATGTTAGTGAAGAATGCAACTATGCATTAAAACAATATTTTCATATTTTTGAATTTTTCTCAAAATCTATGTGTTAACCCCTAAGAAAATATTGAGTTTTTCGATAAATGTTCTATATACTGAAGCCTATGATCTTTAGTGTTGTTATAAAATTTCTAAACACATTCTAAATTTGTATTAATATATATTAAACTCTCTTCCATGGTACATGGGCATCGTTTTGTCAACTAATTTAGTAAAACTTCATAATACTCCCTCAATTGGTCGACACCACTATAAAATCGCTATTCTCTAGAAAAACGGAGACAAAAAGGTTCCAAACCTCTTTGACCTTCATCATATGTTAGTGAAGGATACAACTATGCATTAAAACAGTATTTTCATATTTTTTTTAATTTTTCACAAAATCTATGATCTATATACTGGAGTATTTTTTAACCCTCTACGAAAATATTGAGTTATTCTGTAAATGCTCTATATACTGAAGTCTATGATCATTAGTGTTGTTTTAAAATTTATAAAAACATTCTACATTTTATTAATGCATATTAAACTCTCTTTCAAGGTACATGGGAGTCGTTTTAATTTTTTTTGTCAATTAATTTATTAAAACTTCATAATACTCCATAAATTGGTTGACAACCACTATAAAATCGTTATTTTCTAGAAACGGAGACAACAAAAGTTCCAAACCTCTTTGACCTTCATCAAATATTCGTGAGTTATGCAACTATGCATTAAAACAGTATTTTCATATTTTTGAATTTTTCTCAAATCTATGTGTTAACCCCTATGAAAATATTGAGTTTTTCGGTAAATGTTCTATATACCGGAGCCTATGATATTTAGTGTTGTTTAAAAATTTCTAAACACATTCTAAATTTTTATTAATGTATATTAAACTCTCTTTTATAGTACATGGGCATTGTTTTAATTTTTTGGTCAATTAATTTAGTAAAACTTCATAATATTTCCTAAATTGGTGGACTAACCCCTATAAAATCGCTATTCGCTAGAGAAACGGAGACAACAAAGGTTCCAAACCTCTTTGACCTTCATCATATGTTAGTGAAGGATGAAATTATGCATTAAGACAGTATTTAAGTATTTTTGAATTTTTCTCAAAATCTATGTGTTAACCCCTACGAAAATATTGAGTTTTTCGGTAAATTCTCTATATACTTAAGCCTATGATCTTTAGTGTTGTTTTAAAATTTATAAACACAATCTACATTTGTGTTAATGTATATTAAACTCTCTTTCGTGGTACATGAGCATCGTTTTAATTTTTATCAACTACTTTAGTAAAACTTCATAATACTCCCTAAATTGGTGGACTAATCTCTATAAAATCGCTATTTTCTGGAGAAACAGAGACAAAAAAATTTTCAAACCTCTTTGACCTTCATCATATGTTAGTGAAGGATGAAACTATGCATTAAACCAGTATTTTCATATTTTGGGTTTTTACTCAAAATCTATGTGTTAACCCCTACGAAAATATTGAATTTTTAGGTAAATGTTCTGTATACAGAAGCCTATGATCTTTAGTGTTGTTTTAAAACTTCTTAACACATTTTACATTTGTATTAATGTATATTAAACTTTTTTCCATGGTACATGGGCATCGTTTTAATTTTTTGTCAACTAATTTAGTAAAACTTCATAATACTCCGTAAATTGGTGGACTAACCCCTATAAAATCGTTATTTTCTAGAGAAACGGAGACAACAAAAGTTCTAAACCTCTTTGAGCTTTATCATATGTTATTGAAGGATGCAACTATCCATTAAAACAATATTTTCATATTTTTTAAAAAATTTCTCAAAATATATGTGTTATTTTCCCTACGAAAATATTGAGTTTTCGGTAAATGTTCTATATACTGAAGCTTATGATCTTTGGTGTTGTTTTAAAATTTCTAAACACATTCTATATTTTTATTAATGTATATTAAACTCTTTTTCATGGTACATGTCAATTAATTTAGTAAAACTTCATAATACTCCGTAAATTGGTGGACTAAACCGCTACAAAATCGCTATTCTCTAGAAAAACGGAGACAACAAAGGTTCCAAACCTCTTTCACCGTCATCATATGTTAGTGAATGATGAACTATGCATTAAAAAAGTATTTTCATATTTTTTAAATTTTTCTCAAAATCTATGTGTTAACCCCTACGAAAAGATTGATTTTTGGTAAATGTTCTATATACTGAAGCTTATGATCTTTAGTGTTGTTTTAAAATTTTTAAACAAATTCTACATTTGTATTAATGTATATTAAACTCTATTTCATGGTACATGGACACTGTTTTAAAATTTTGCCAATTAATTTAGTAAAACTTCATAATACTCCCTAAATTGGTGGACTAACCGTTAAAAAGTTGCTATTTTCTAAAGAAACAGAGACAACAAACGTTCCAAACCTTTTTGAACTTTATCATATGTTAGTGCAGGATGCAACTATGCATTAAAACACTATTTTAATATTTTTAATTTTTTTTTCAAAATCTATGTGTTAACCCTTAAGAAAATATTGAATTTTTCGGTAAATGATCTATATACTGAAGCCTATAATTTTTAGTGTTGTTTTAAAATTTCTAAACATATTCTACATTTGTATTAACGTATATTAAACTCTTTTTCATGGTACATGGGCATCATTTTAATTTTTTTTCAATTAATTTAGTAAAACTTCATAAACTCTCTAAATTGGTGGACAAACAACTATAAAATCGCTATTCTCTAGAAAAAAACGGAGACAAAAAGGTTCCAAACCTATTTGACATTCATCATATGTTAGCGATTTTATTTCAAACCTCTTTGACATTCATGTTAGTGAAGGATGCAACTATGCATTAAAACAGTATTTTCATATTTTGATTTTTTCTCAAAATCTATGTGTTAACCCCTACGAAAATATGGATTTTTTCGATAAATGCTCTATATACTTAAGCCTATAATATTTAGTGTTGTTTTAAAATTTCTAAACACATTATACATTTGTATTAATGTATATTAAATTCTCTTCCATTGTACATGGGCATCGTTTTAATTTTTTGTCAACTAATTTAGTAAAACTTCATAATACTCCCTAAATTGGTGGACTAACAACTACAAAATCGTTATTTTCGAGAGAAACGGAGACAAAAAAAGTTCCAAACCTCTTTGACCTTCATCATATGTTAGTGAAGGATGCAACTATGCATGAAAACTGTATTTTCATATTTTTGAATTTTTTTTCAAAATCTATGGGTTAACCCATACGAATATATTGATTTTTTCGGTAAATGCTATATATACTGAAGCCTATGATCTTTAGTGTTGTTTCAATATTTCAAACACATTCTAAATTTGTATCAATGTATATTAAACTCTCTTTCCTGTTACTGGGCATCGTTTTAATTTTTTTGTCAATTAATTTAGTAAAACTTCATAATACTCCATAAATTGGTGGACTAACCACTATATAATCGCTATTCTCTAGAGAAACGGAGACAACAAAAGTTCCAAACCTCTTTGACATTCATCATATGTTAGAAGGATGCAATCATGCATTAAGACAGTATTTTAATATTTTGAATTTTTCTCAAAATCTATGTGTAACCCCTACGAAATATTGAGTTTTTCAGTAAATGTTCTATATACTTAAGCCTACGATATTTAGTGTTGTTTTAAAATTTTCAAACACATTATACATTTGTACTAATGTATTAAACTCTCTTTCATGGTACATGGGATCATTTTAATTTTTTGTCAATTAATTTAGTAAAAACTTTATAATACTCCCAAATTTGGTGGACTAACCACTATAAAATCGCCATTCTATAGAAAAATGGGATACAAAAAAAGTTTCACACACACCTTTTTGACCTTCATCATATATTATGCATTAAAAACAGTCTTTTAATATTTTTGAATTTTTTTTCAAAATCTATGTTTAACCCCTACGAAAATTTGAGTTTTCGATAAATGCTCTATATACTTAAGCCTATGATTTTAGTGTTGTTTAAAAATTCTAAACACATTTTACATTTGTATTAAGGTATATTAACTCACTTTCATGGTACATGGGCATCGTTTTAATTTTTTGTCAACTAATTTAGTAAACTTCGTAAACTCTCCCTAAGTAGGTGGACTAACCACTATAAAATCGCTATTCTCGAGAGAAACGAGACAAAAAAAAGTTCCAAACCTCTTTGACCTTCATCATATGTTAGTGAAGGATGCAATTATGCATTAAGACAGTCTTTTAAATATTTTTGAATTTTTTCTCAAAATCAATGTGTGAACCTCTACAAAATATTGAGCTTTTCGGTAAATGCTCTATATACTTAGCCAATGATCTTTAGTGTTGTTTTAAAATTTCTAACACAATATACATTTGTATTAAAGTATATTAAACTCTCTTTCACGGGTACATGAGCATCGTTTTAATTTTTATCAACTAATTTAGTAAAACTTCATAATACTCCCTAAATTGGTGGATAGCCCCTATAAAATCGCTATTTTCTAGAGAAACAGAGACAAACAAAATTTCCAACCTCTTTGACATTCATCATATGTTAGTGAAGGATGCAACTATGCATTAAAACAGTATTTTCATATTTTAAAAAAAATTCTCAAAATATATGTGTTATTTTCCCTACGAAAATATTTAGTTTTCGGTAAATGTTCTATATACTGAAGCCTATATCTTTGGTATTGTTTTAAAATTTCTAAACACATTCTATAATTTTTATTAATGTATATTAAACTCTCTTTCAAGGTACATGGGCATTGTCTTAATTTTTTTGTCAATTAATTTAGTAAAACTTCATAATATTCCTAAATTGGTGGACTTAACCCATATAAAATCACTATTCTTTAGAAAACGGAGACAACAAAGGTTCCAAACCTCTTTGACCGTCATCATATATGAGTGAAGGATGAACAATGCATAAAATAGTATTTTCATATTTTTAAATTTTTCTCAAAATCTATGTGTTAACCTCTTTGACCGTCATCATATATTAGTGATTTTTTAAAACCCATATAAAATCACTATTCTTTAGAAAACGGAGACAACAAACTTTCCAAACCTTTTTGAACTTTATCATATGTTTATTGCAGGATGCAACTATGCATTAAAACAATTTTTTCATATTTTTTTAACTTTCTCAAAATCTATGTGTTAACCTCTAAACAATATGAATTTTTCGGTAAATGCTCTATATATTGAAGCCTATAATCTTTAGTGTTGCTTTAAAAATTTTAAACACATTAGACATTTGTATTAATGTATATTAAATTCTCTTTCATGGTACATAAGCATCGTTTAAATTTTTTATCAACTATTTAATAAAACTTCATAATACTCCATAAGGGATGGACTAACCCCTATAAAATCGCTATTTCTAGAGAAATAGAGACAATAAAATTTTCAAACCTCTTTGACCTATATCATATGTTAGTGAAGGATGCAACTATGCATTAAAAAAACAGTAGTTTCATATTTTTGATTTTGTTCTCAAAATCTATGTGTCCCTACGAAAATATTGATTTTTTCGGTAAATGCTCTGTATACTGAAGCCATGATCTTTAGTATCTTTTTTAGAAAATTTCTAAACACATTTTAAAATTTTGTATAATGTATATTAAACTCTCTTCCATAGTACATGGGCATCGTTTTTTTTTTGTCAAATAATTTAGTAAAACTTCATAATATTCCGAAATGGTGGACTAACCGTTATAAAATCGCTATTCTCTAGAGAAACAAAGATAACAAAGGTTCCAAACCTCTTTTATCTTCATAATATGTTAGTGAAGAATGCAACTATGCATTAAAACAATATTTTCATATTTTTGAATTTTTCTCAAAACTATGTGTTAACCCCTAAGAAAATATTGAGTTTTTCGATAAATGTTCTATATACTGAAGCCTATGATCTTTAGTGTTGTTATAAATTTCTAAACACACTTCTAAATTTGTATTAATATATATTAAATCTCTTCCATGGTACATGGGCATCGTTTTGTCAACTAATTTTGTAAAACTTCATAATACTCCCCTCAATTGGTTCGACGCCACTATAAAATCGCTATTCTCTAGAAAAACGGAGACAAAAAGGTTCCAAACCTCTTTGACCTTCATCAATGTTAGTGAAGGATACAACTATGCATTAAAACAGTATTTTCATATTTTTTTTATTTTTCACAAAATCTATGATCTATATACTGGAGTATTTTTTAACCCTTACGAAAATATTGAGTTATTCTGTAAATGCTCTATATACTGAAGTCTATGATCATTATGTTTGTTTTTAAATTTAAAAAACATTCTACATTTTTATTAATGCATATTAATCTCTTTCAAGGTACATGGGAGTCGTTTTTAAATTTTTTTTGTCATTAATTTATTAAAACTTCATAATACTCCCATAATTGGTTGACAAACCACTATAAATCGTTTATTTTCTAGAAAACGGAGACAACAAAAGTTCCAAACCTCTTTGACCTTCATCAAATATTCGTGAGTTATGCAACTATGCATTAAACAGTATTTTCATATTTTTGAATTTTTTCTCAAATCTATGTGTTAACCCCTATGAAAATATTGAGTTTTTCGGTAAATGTTCTATATACCGGAGCCTATGATATTTAGTGTTGTTTAAAAATTTCTAAACACATTCTAAATTTTTATTAATGTATATTAACTCTCTTTTTATATACATGGACATTGTTTTAATTTTTTGGTCAATTAATTTAGTAAAACTTCATAAATTTCCTAAATTGGGTGGACTAACCCCTATAAAATCGCTATTCGCTAGAGAAACGAGACAACAAAGGTTCCAAACTCTTGACTTCATCATATGTTAGTGAAGGATGAAATTATGCATTAAGACAGTATTTAAGTATTTTTGAATTTTTCTCAAATCTATGTGTTAACCCCTACTACGAAAATATTGAGTTTTTCGGTAAATTCCTCTATATACGTAAGCCTATGATCTTAGTGTTGTTTTAAATTTATAAACACAATCTACATTGTGTTAATGTATATTAAACTCTCTTCGTGGTACATGAGCATCGTTTTAATTTTTATCAACTACTTTAGTAAAATTCATAATACTCCCTAAATTGGTGGACTAATCTCTATAAAATCGCTATTTCTGGAGAAACAGAGACAAAAAAATTTTCAAACTCTTTGACCTTCATCAATGTTAGTGAAGGATGAAACTATGCATTAACCAGTATTTTCATATTTTGGGTTTTACTCAATCTATGTGTTAACCCTACGAAATATGAATTTTTAGGTAAATGTTCTGTATACAGAAGCCTATGATCTTTAGTGTTGTTTTAAAATTTCTTAACACATTTTACATTTGTATTAATGTATATTAAACTTTTTTCCATGGTACAGGGGCATCGTTTTAATTTTTGTCAACTAATTTAGTAAAACTCATACTACTAATTACTCCGTAAATTGGTGGACTAACCCTATAAAATCGTTATTTTCTAGAGAAACGGAGACAACAAAAGTTCTAAACCTCTTGAGCTTTATCATATGTTTATTGAAGGATGCAACATCCATTAAAAAACAATATTTTCATATTTTTCAAAAATTTCTCAAAATTATGTGTTATTTTCCCTACGAAAATATTGAGTTTTCGTAAATGTTCTTATACTGAAGCTTATGATCTTTGGTGTTGTTTAAAAATTTCTAAACACATTC